>NW_004444112.1:2514986-2526658 GCF_000243295.1 Trichechus manatus latirostris
GGGCGGCCTCAGTCCTGGGAACAGTGACCAGGGGCACACCTGGCTCTGCCTTTCCCTGGGAGGCGCTGTGCTCAGACGGATGCTTTCTTCGGGAAGATGAAAGGGTCATCAGCAGGGCAGTCTGCAGGGCCAGCCCTCCCTCTCCCAGGCCTGGGTTTCTGGAGTCACGTGGATGTGGGAAGGGCTGGGGTGTGGAGACAGAACTCCTGGGCAGTCCATCTGAGAGGCCACAGGCAGCTGTCTGCATCAGTGGCTCAGAGGGGGAATGACTGCAAGTTGTTCCTTAGCTCCTTGCTCAGGCCCCGGGGAAGGAGTGTTCTTGGAGGACTTTATCAGTAGGCATTTTCCAGGCAGACCCCTAGGTGTCCTGCAGTGGGGTGAGCACCCATGAGCTCCCTGTGCCAAAGCCCATCACCACTCCTTGCCTGGGTCCCTGATGGCTGGCACCTCCCCAGGTTACAGTCCAAGTGCAGGGCCAGGAGATGCTATCAGAGAAGACAGAGCCCTCCAGCTTCCAGCCCCAGACTCCAGAGCCTGGGCCAGATATACCCCCTGGAGCCATGCAGGAGTCACCTCTGGGCCTTCAGATGAAAGAGGAGCAAGAGGTCACAGAAGATCCAGGTGAGAACAGGAGGGGTGGGCAGGATGCAAGCCCAGACTTGGGCGGCAAGGCCTAGCTGGGTGAACTGAGGTGGCCTGGCCTGAGTAGCTGAAGCCCAATCAGCCAGGCCCCAACCAGACTAGCAGTTCCCACATGCTGGCAATCCCCACAGCATGTCCCAACAGGTGTCCACTCCAGCCCAGCCAGTGACTGTCACTGTCCCCCACACTGTAGGCCTGACACAGCATGTTTCCATGGCTCTCCCCCTGGCATGGAGTGGGCTGCTGGCACATGGGTTCACTTTCCAAGGAGATCCATTTCTTGGTGGACACAAGCCGGCAGCTGGGAAGCAGACAGCGCAGGCTCAAGTGTGGATCCTGCCAGTGCTGGGAGGGCGTGCCCCTGTCCCACTCACCGTGCTCACCTCTGGGGCGGGGCACAGGAGCCAGCTGCCCACTCTTTCCAATATTCCTGCACTGGACCCTTGTGCAGTACCCATCAGCCCTACTCCCATTGGCTTCCCTGCCAGGGGTGCAGGAGTCCCAACCTGAGTCCATCTATCCCACCACAGCTCCACCCGTGGCCTTCCAGGGGGCCCCGCCCTACCCCACCCCCAAGCCAGGTCCTCAGAGCTTCCCAGCCCTGACTTCCCAGGCACCAAGCCCACACCCCAGCCTTCTGTCTAAATCCCTTCTCCAGGAAGCTTCTCGGCCCTCTTCCCCTGGGTGGGCCATCCATGCCCACATTTGTCCCTCTCCCCGCCACTCCTGGCACACCACTGAGGAGGGCAGGGGGTCAGGAATGCCCTTGGGGCGGCCTAACTCCATCTTCCTCCTCAGCACTCCTGGAGTCTGAGCCCCTTGCTGCCACCCAGAAGGCCATGCCTGCCCTCCTGCCTAAGCAGTCCCAGGTGAGCTCCCAATGCCAGCATGCCCTTCTTCCTTGCCCCGGGAGTCACAGTGGGTGGGCAGTCAGTTAGGGCCCTCCCTGGGCCCAGCCCAGCCAGACAGGGATGAGCTGTAACCACTGTGTTTTCAGGTTTGTGAGACAGCGCTGCACCAGGTGTCTCCCCACAGTGAGGCCACGCCTAAGGGGCCTTTGTGGCAGGAACACCCAGGGGCTCTATGGCACGAAGAAGCTGGTGGTATCTTCTCCCCAGGTAAGTAAGATGGAGCATGGTGGGGGTGGGGCCACTGAGCACCCCTAGCCCTTCTCGTGGACAGTATGACGTCCACTCTTGACCCCACTTAGGTTCCCTGGACCATCCCGTGCAGCATTCAGTCCACTCCAGCATCTCCTGTTCTGAAAATCCAACTCCTTCCCTCACCCCACAGCCCCTCCAGCTACTGCTTTATGCCACAGTAAAACCTCCCAAGAGCCAAGACTATTCCTCGTGTCCATGTCCTCTGTCTACCCCAGGAACCCTGTATGGTCTCCAGACTCTGGGTTTGCATCTTGTTTATTGCAGAGTGAGGCAGGGTGGGCAAGAACAGAACAGGTTAGTAGACACGGTGGGTGGGTGGGCAGGAGCAACCTTGGCACAGGATTGGAACTGGACAAGGTCAGAGCAGGTTAGAAGATAAGGCAGGTGGTTGGGAACAATCTTGACACAGTATGAGGATAATGGAGATTGGATAAGGACAGAGCAGGTCAAAAACAGGGCAGGTCCTCATCTTTTGCTTCCTGGATCCCGAGACTCCTCTTTCTTGTCTTACTCCTCATTTTGGTTTATCTCCTAAGTGGAGGTAAGATTCCGACACATACATATGAAGCACATTTGTCTAATCCTCATGTTGGATTGACAGTTTGGCTAGATGAAGAATTCTTTTTATTGACTCAATTCCAAACATTTATGTCACCTTTGCTGGTGAGCCCTTTCAGGCTGAAATTCACATCTGTCAGTTCTGGGAAGTTGCCTTGAATTGTTTCTTTATTTCCTTTCATTGCTGTTTTCTCTGTCATGAACAACTGTCATTGGGCCATTGGGTCTCTGGGGTGGGTCCTCTAATGTTCTTTTCATCCCTTTGTCTTTCTTTACTTTCCAGGAAATTTCCTCAATTTTATTTTCCAGACCTTCTGTTGAGATTTTCATTTATGCTAGCATAGGTTTAATATTCAAGAGCACATTTTTCTTCTCTGAATGTTCCTTTTTATAGTAGCTTCCTGTTGTTCTTTCAGTTGTAATGCTTCTCATTATTTCTCTGAGAATAGTTATTTGCTTTTAAGTTTTCTTTTCCCAATGTGGTCTCTGTTCCCTCCAATTTATCTGCTTATATTTGAGAGGAGCACCAAAAATCTGGTTGCAGCTCTGAGAAGATGGTTGAGGGGCTTGTCATCTGTGACAACAAACCAAGGGTAGGAGGGACGTGGGTTACTTCCCAAGGAGATCCACTTTGAGGACATGAGGGGGCAGCTGGAATGTGAGTGGTCACTGCAGAGGGATCCATAGGGTGATCTAACTGGAATGTTTTGGGG
This sequence comes from Trichechus manatus latirostris, assembly GCF_000243295.1. Taxonomy (NCBI): domain Eukaryota; kingdom Metazoa; phylum Chordata; class Mammalia; order Sirenia; family Trichechidae; genus Trichechus; species Trichechus manatus. The sequence continues at coordinate 2,518,063 of NW_004444112.1, forward strand.
TACCCCCTCCACCTGTGCATCTTCAGATCCTTTCTCTTGGGTGGGTCTGAGTCCTCCAAGAAGGTGCTTCTACCCTCTTGCCAGCATCCTGGGAACCGAGTGGAGGAGAGGCTACCATCTCAGCACCCAATGTGACTGTTCACTTAATCATCCTGATTTTCTCAGTAAAGTTTCTCACCTTCAGCCCAGTCTTTTGCCACGATGGAAGATGAGATCCTGGCATCAGAAGCACAGCAGTGCACACCTGTAGCCAGTACTGTTTGCTCAGAGTCCTATGCACAGCGCAAGCAGAGCTGCGTGGTGAAGCAGCCCCACCCAGCCCGTGCTCCTGAAACAGCCTCCCCAGCCTGTTGTATGCTGCTCCTTCACCTACATGTCCAGAGTACCTGGCCCCTCCCACTCCTGAGCTTTTAGAGGCCTCTTGAGGGTAAAACATGTCGATTTTCTTTTTTTTTTTTTTTTTCAGCTGTCCTACTGCTGATTTAGTATTTTCTCAGATCTGTTGAACCAGTTACCATTTGCCTGTCCACTTTCCAGAGTAGAAAATTTCAGGGTTGTTTGTTTCTTTTCCTCTTCTCCCCACCTCTGTGTATTTTATGCCTTAAGAAAAGGAAAATAAAAAACTGTTGTAGTTTTTACTGGAGTTTCAAGGTGGAACATTTATCAAAAATTTAGATAGATGCCACTGTTACCCCAGGTTCCCATTTGCTATGTTTTTTTATCACTAAGGATCCTAACTCATCCTTTTTTTCCCAGTGTCCTTGTTTCATAGATGCTGATCCCTCCTTGCAGGATTTGGAAAACTGCAGAGTCTTCCTTTTCAGATTAGTCGTTAGCTCTATTTTCTTGGGTGGTCAATTCTCCCACTGGTTGCACTGTCTAGGGTCCTTCCCAGACTGGTCAGTTAGCCCAGTTTTCTCGGGTATACATTTTCCCACTGGTTATACTGTCAACTGCCTGCCCTCCCAGCCAAAGGCAAGCAGCTTATTCCTGGCTAAGTCTGTAGGTGGACTGGGCTAACCCAGCCCCCATTCTTGGCCCCAGCTTTCATGACTAGGCCAGCTCCTGTCCCTGGGTCTTCAAAGCCTTAGGATTTCTGTAGAGTTCACTGCACCAGGCTCTTGGTTCTCAAACCTCACTGACTATCCTTTCTTGTTTTGGAGATATCCAAGGTATTTTTTAAGTCTTTCCTGTATTTTGTCTGTCGTTTCTATGTGTTGGAGCAGAGGGTGGGATCCAGCAATGCCCTCTGTGCTGTCTCTATAGCCTTCTGCCAACCCAGCCCACCCTGCATGACTGACTACACCGTTCTGCTTGAATCTGCTTGTCTCTTAGTTTACAACCCACAGTCTTCTCAACTTTCTCCCAGCCTCACCATCAGGACCACCTTAGTCTCCTTGGCCAGTCCCTTCTCTGCAACCCCATTCTCTCTCCAGCTAGATGACTACAGCTCCTGGCTTCAAACACAGATTCCCCTTGGCCACCTTGGACTCTCCATCAGGTCACCCGGCTGCTGTCCTTGCTCCCCAACATCCATCTTCTGCACAGCCAGAAACATCTGTTAATGTTTTCATCATGAGAAGTATATATGAACAGTTACTGCATTCACATGTTTGAAAATTCAAAAAGCACAAGGTAGTATAGAATGGAATGATTCCCTCCCTTGTCTAGGCCATTCAGTCCTGCTCCCCAACAGCCAACAATACCAGTTTCTTACATGTCCTTCCAGAAGATTGTGTGTGTTGCATAAAGGAACAAACACACATATTGATGCATACTCATTTTCCTTTTTAAAACACATGGATTGTTTATCTGTCCAGGCTCCTACTGGTATTCCTTTGGATTGCTTCTCAGTGACGCTATGAGGAACTTCGTACATTGGTCATTTAGCACATGGGAGAACGTGACTGTTATAGATATACCTAAAAATGGAATTGCTGGGTCAAAGTGCAGGGCATTTGTCATTCTGGATTTTGCCACACTGGCCTCCCATTTACACTCATTGTAAATGCATGTGAACACTTGTTCCCTGCAACGTGGGAGTAGAAAATGGTGGGCAGGTAGAGCTCCAATATGCATTTTTCTTATTAGGAGGGTGTAAAAATGGCATAGTGAGTCCTGTGACCTGTACTTCACAAGGGGGGAAGGAGAATCATTATCAGCATCAGCAGCCCAAGTCTGATTCCTGTGAGGCAGAGGTCAGACATGCATCCAACATCAAACCTTTTTACCAATTCTCACACCAAGTCTCTACTTCGCTGCTGGGTTCAATAACTCATTGTAATGGCCATACAGAATTCACAGACCATACTCACAGTATGAGGTCTATTAGGGAAGTAACAGGTTACAATTCAGGTTTAGGAACACTCAGGATACAGCTCTTCAATCAGGACAGCTTTTTAGCTATGCTACAGGCAGGCCTCTCTCTGGCCCCTGGTGCCTTGGACCTCTTGGGCCAGCCCAGCCTCTGCCCTTCTCAGGCAAAGGGTACAAAGCTCTTTTATCTCCCCTGCCAAGTGCTCAGAGGTACCCCATTCCACCAGAAAACTTCCTGCCCAAAGGCACTCAACTTTCTCGCTCTGTGGGCCGGGAAGCCCACCAAGCCATCTCCTGTCAGTCTGTTGGTTCTACTGCTGCTCTTTCTCTGCTGCTGCTTCTTGCTGTCTTCAGTGTTACAGCTCTCTGTCTGTCTCCTGGGTCTAGGAGGGTCTCAGCACAGGGATCCTTCCATCTCTTCTTCTTGGTGGTAGTCAGGTCCCTCCTTTCTGCCTCTGGGATGCTTCATTTTAAGCCTAGCAGGATGGCAAAACTGACCAATGCCCTCATTAGGGTTCGATATACCTTATTTGCATGGTCCCACCCCCACAAGGATACCCTGCACCTTATTGGTATTATTAGCAAGCTGTCCAATTTCCCTGGTAGGCCACAAGCACATTATTTGCATAGTCCCACCCATCATTTTATGGGAGTTACAAGGACTATGGCTAGGAGGACCATATTAAGTAATTCACTGCACTGCAGAGGAGGCTGAATATATTTTGTGAGATTTAAGCATTAGTTACATTTCCTTTCCTGTTCACATCTTTTGCCCATGTTTCTGTTACGTTGTTGGTCTTTCTTGTTGATTTGTTAGAGCTCTTTACTAATGAGGTTAATTAGCCCTTTGCTTCTGGTGAGATTTTCCAGTTTGTGTTTTAACTCTGTTTGAGGTCATTTTTGCGGTGCATAAATTATTTTCTTTGATGCGGTAGTATTTGACATCTCTTTCACAGTTTGTGGGTTTCTGTCACCCACTGCAGCCCTTTTTTATTCTCTTCATCTCCGTGATTTAAAATCCTCCAGCTTCCTCCTCCTTCAGCCGCTGATTCTCAGTTACCTTTGCTGTTTCCTCCTCCTTCACCCAGTATCTAATGCTGGAGTGCTCACAGTGTGACCAGGGACCCACTTCTCTCCTTTGTTGACACCATCCCATGTAGATTGTATGTAGACCCAGATATCCCTGTGCCATGTATACACGAAAGTACCCACACTCGTATCTTCCTGCAGAGTGTGCCCCTGAACCCCCAAATTCGACACCTGCAACTTCTCTGTCCCTCGGATGCCTTGAGCACATCTCAAGCACGGCGTGTCGGAACCTCAGACCAGAGTCCTGGGGAGGAGCCTGCATTCCCGGCCTCCCGTCACCCCCACCCCAGCCTGCTGGCTCCAGCCTTCCTTAGACCTGCCCACTTTTCTGCATTTGCAGAAAACACCATCATGTAACTAGACAACTGCAGAGCCCACCATGACCCTTACAGAAAGAGGAATTTTGTGAACCTGAGTTAGATCCAGAAAGCTGGGCCCTAGGTTTTCACACAGCCCACTCACCGTCCTCATTAAGGGCTCTGTCCTATTGTGACATCCTCAAAGAGAGCTACACAGATAAAGAGCCCCTGTCCTTGCCCTTGTCACCTCTGCCCCCCTGGGATGTGTCTAGTTCACACTATATCAGAAGGGCTTAGATCCCCAAACACAGTAGGTGCTCTGTAATAAGCGAGTGAGTGGATACCTTTGTGCCACGCAGGGTTTGCTCTCCGGATGGACGGTGTCCCTGCAGGCCCAGTCACCGTAAGCCCCCATCTCCACGTACCCTGGGACCTCAGAGTGGCCGGCCTCACAGGCCGGATCCCGTCACCCTCCCCCGAAAGTGGCCTTGCGCACGCGTTTGTGCTCCCCAGTGACCCGGGAGGTGAGCAGGAGCCAGGGGGTGAGGACTCCAGCGAGGGTGCCGGACCCCCGCCGGCCACCGCACTGTGGCGGGCCCCCAGGGGCCGCGGCCGGGGCCACCCTAGCACGGGCACTGGCACTGGGCGGGGCGGCCGCTGCGACGTGTGCGGCAAGGTGTTCAGCCAGCGCAGCAACTTGCTGCGGCACCAGAAGATCCACACTGGCGAGCGGCCATTCGTGTGTGGCGAGTGCAGCCGCAGCTTCAGCCGCAGCTCACACCTGCTTCGCCACCAGCTCACGCACACCGAGGAGCGGCCGTTCGTGTGCGGCGACTGTGGTCAGGGCTTCGTGCGCAACGCGCGCCTGGAAGAGCACCGGCGCGTGCACACGGGCGAACAGCCCTTCCGCTGCACGGAGTGCGGCCAGAGCTTCCGGCAGCGCTCCAACCTGCTGCAACACCAGCGCATCCACGGCGACCCTCCCGGCCCCGGCGCCGCGCTCCCCACGCCGCCCAGCGCGCCTGAGCCCCCGGGGCCCTTCCCCTGCAGCGAATGCCGCGAGAGCTTCGCGCAGCGCGCCGTGCTGCTGGAGCACCAGGCAGTGCACACAGGCGACAAGTCATTCAGCTGCGTGGAGTGCGGCGAGCGCTTCGGCCGCCGCTCAGTACTGCTGCAGCACCGGCGCATGCATAGCAGCGACCGGCCCTTCGCCTGCGCCGAGTGCGGCCAGAGCTTCCGGCAGCGCTCAAACCTCACACAGCACCTGCGCATCCACACGGGCGAGCGGCCCTTCGCCTGCGCGGAGTGCGGCAAGGCCTTCCGCCAGCGGCCCACACTCACGCAGCATCTGCGCGTACACACGGGCGAGAAACCCTTTGCATGCCCCGAGTGCGGCCAGCGCTTCAGCCAGCGCCTCAAGCTCACGCGCCACCAGCGGACGCATACTGGGGAGAAGCCCTACCACTGCAGCGAGTGTGGCCTGGGCTTCACCCAAGTCTCTCGGCTCACCGAGCACCAGCGCATCCACACGGGAGAGCGGCCCTTCGCCTGCCCTGAGTGTGGCCAGAGCTTTCGGCAGCATGCCAACCTAACGCAGCACCTGCGCATCCACACAGGCGAGCGACCCTACGCATGCCCAGAGTGCGGCAAGGCCTTCCGCCAGCGGCCCACACTCACACAGCACTTGCGTACCCACCGACGTGAAAAGCCCTTTGCCTGCCAGGACTGCGGCCGCCGATTCCACCAGAGCACCAAGTTCATCCAGCACCAGCGTGTCCACAGTGCAGAGTAACCCAGCCCGCAAACAGGGCTCTCCTCTCTGCGACTCAGTTGTTCTTCTGTCCATGGGGGTAGGACACCTACCTCACAGGGTTGCTGTGAGGCCAGCTAGAGCATGGGTACAAGTTTAGGTACGAGAAGGCCCACCCAGGGCCTGGCCCCAGTAGGTGCTCAATAAAGCCAAATGAAAATTGGGTCTCCACCCCCATAGTCCTGTCCTCTGCACCCACATGGTTCCTCTGAAGGCCATAGCCCCGAAAAGGTGGAGATGGCTGCTATTGTCACCTTCCCCCACCTGTGCAGTCACCCCTGGAACCAGGGTCCCACCTGCAATTCTAGCTTAAGAAGGGTGAACAGCCCAGAAATGGTGGGGTGAAGAGGGAGGTAGAAGAGTAGTCCGGCTTCAGCTCTGCATAGGCACCAGCCCTCAATCTCCCAAACCCACAGAAGAGGAAATGTACCATGTGAGCACCTACTGAGAGTCTGCATGTGCCAAATGTGGTGCCACTTCTGGCCCTTGTCAGTCAGGGTTCAGTCAGCAGACAAAGCCATAGCAAGTGTTTTTATAACAGTGAATTTCATATCAAGAATCACCAACTAGGTATTGGGTTATTGATAAGTAACTGAAAAGAGTTTAAAAAAAAAAAAGAAAAAACTAAGCTGTTGTAGAGGTAACTGCAGGGAGCAGCCGCATTCCTAGGGCTGGAGGAACAAAGGAAAGTATTGTAACTTAGATGCTTCAGTGAGTTCTTCATGGAGCTCAAACTCAGGCCCTTGAGGAGGAGGTGGCCCCATGGGCCTAGGATGAGACCCTTGAGGAGCGGGCACTGATATGTGTGTTTCTGAGGGGTCTGATGAATCTGGTTCTGGGAAGTGTGGAGAGAGCCTGGTACCAAATGATGTCTCTGGAAGGACCTGCTATGGCCAGGGGGAAAAGGCATTCTGGCTGCCTAACAGGGGGGATGGAGTTCCTTCTCCCTTTCTATCCCCTGTAGTGCCCAGACCCTAATGAGGAGCTGCTGGCCAAGAGGGGTGTGTTTCTGGAGTCCCAACCCTGTGCTGAGATGCCAAGGTGGTCAGATCTGGAGCACAAATGTAGGAACTTAACAGGCAGCCCGGTATTGAAGCCAGGGGACGCTGGGGCAGTTCCAATCATGTTGACCTCACACCTGAGCTCTTTGAGACCTCTGGGCCCCCATCTTCACCCTCACATCTTCCCAGCACTCAGTCTTAGAAAAGATGGTTAAGTGCTGAGGCTGGGACAATCTGAGGACTAAAGGCTCAGTTGGGAGGCAACAGCTTGGAAGGCCTCTGCAGCCCTGGCTTTGGGGAAACGGACCTTTGGGGGACAAGAAAGGTGGCTCTAGACAGTTCTGGGACTCAGCATTGAAAACAGAGGAGAAAGGCCAACGGGATAGCCACAGCAGGGACCACTGGGATCAGTCCAAGGGCCCAAAGCCGCCAAGGGGTGCCCAGGCACACCTAGGACAGGAACCCTGAGTAGGTGGGGGCAGGAGTGGATGCAGGCAGGAGTTCGAGGAGGTGGAGGCGGCTCCACCGAGGTGAGGACAGGGAGTCAGTGTGGATGCCAGACCAGGGTCTAAGCAGGCACTAGGGGTGAGGGGTGTGGGGGCAGCTCCCCGAGGTGAGGATGGCGGACCAGGACCGGGGTCGATTTCTGGCCAGAGAGGAGGGGAGAGGTCCGTGAGCACACCATTCGACCACACCACGGCTACCCGCCGCCGGACTGCATCTCCCACAATGTTCCGATCGGTGATGCGCTCCCGAAGCTGCCTTCGGACGCGGAAGATCAGCCTTGGCCACCCACTCCAACACACCTCCCAGCCCCGGCGGAGCCTAGCGGCGCGTCTCACCCACTAGTTTCCTCGGCGACCTCGCGGTTGCCGCGGTGACGGCCGGAGATCGCAGAACCGCCCCGCGCCATTTCCTCCCGCCCTCTGAGGGACGCTAGGCTGTGATTGGAGAGGACGATGACCCGTACACAACGCCCACCACTGACAGCAAGGAAGGGACGTCAAAGGCCGCAGTGCGCCTGCGCTGGAGATGAGCCTGCGCCAGCCCCGCTCCTCCCCTCGCCCCAGTCCACCCGCGAGTCTTCCCTGACCATCCCTGACAATATCCATAGTGCTTACCGGTCTCTACCACCATACACGTTTTATTTGTTAGTTGACTTCAGCCAAAACGTCCATGAATAGGGGTCTTTGGGTTTGCGATGGGACACTAAGGGTGCTCGACCCCACACTCTCTTGGGAAGGCCCCCAGCCTGACCCAGGCTCTGGTTGGCGCGATCACCTAGTTTCTGTACATGACATCCGGGAACAGAGACATCGTCTCACCCACACCTGCGGCTCTCTACACGCGTGCAAGTGAGGATGCTCCACGCTCGTGCACAAGTGGGGATGGCCGCAAAGCGAGCGAGGGGGCAAGCATCTGCCCCATTCAAAGATGGCGGGGACACCTCCAATCCGGGCCGACGACTGTCTCCGGAGGTGTTCGCGGCACCGCGGTCCTCGTCTACAGCCTCCAGGAACGGAAATACCCGAGCCCAGCCGAAGGAGCCCGAACTCCAAACCCCCCTGAGTAACGCGATTCGCCGAAGCAGCGGCAGCGGCTGCGCAGGCGCAGCACAGACCGGGCGGGAACAGCCGAAGCCGGGAGGCGGCGGAAATACCCGAAGTGGCGGGGCGCCCGAGGCCGTTGCCGACCTCCGCTTCGAACCCGCTGCTGCCGCCGGAGCGGAACCTCTTCCAGGACACGTCCGCCGCCACCGCGACCGCTGCCTCCTCCTTCCACCCCGAACCGCAGCGCCCTCACGAAAGGAGCAAGTAAGCGAGCGAGCGGTACAGCTCAAGGAGCACCGCGTCCGCACCCGCAGCTGGGCCTGAAGAGACTGGAGCCGGCGAGGGGGAGGAGGGAGCGGCGTGGTGGGGGCGGGGCCAAGCGCAGCCCGAGAACAGCCGAGTCGAGCCGAGAACAGCCGAGTCGACCCGAGCGCTCCCGAGGAGGCCGACCAGGCCAGAGCCGGACTACGGGAGCCGAAGCGGGCCGCTCGGTGGGCGCGGAGCAGCGCGGCGAGCCGGGCGGGCGGCGGC
>NW_004444112.1:2526821-2537689 GCF_000243295.1 Trichechus manatus latirostris
GGCGGCAGGATGATCAAGCTGTTCTCGCTGAAGCAGCAGAAGAAGGAGGAGGAGTCGGCCGGCGGCACCAAGGGCAGCAGCAAGAAGGCGTCGGCGGCGCAGCTGCGGATCCAGAAGGGTAGGGTGTAGGGATCGGTCAGTGGGGGCTGGGGACTGGGGGGTCGGAGGTCAGGGCCTGGGGATGGGGTGTTAGGGGCTGGGTTATGCAGTCGCTGGGGGTTGGAGGTCAGGGTGGGGGGTAGGTTGATCTGGTGGGTGGGTGTGGGGTGATGCGGTCGTGGGTGCGGTCAGAGAGGGGAGCCGGGGATAGATTTTTGATGTAAGGAAGTCAAGTGTCTGGTGTGAGGGACCCGGGAATCTGAGGGGCAAGCGGTGGGGGGTGGGGGGGCAGGCGGCCGGGGACTCACAGGTCTGGGATTTAGAGTTCGGGGTGACAGGCGGAGGAGAGAGGGATACTGGGGGAGGATTTAGAGTATCGTGCTGGGAGCACTAGGAATCTCAGAGTCAGATGGAGTGGGGTCGGGTTGGGGGTGCCAGGGATTTGTGGGTCTTTGGGGTGACAGGTGGATGAAGAAGGGATAATGGAGGCCTGGGTTGGGGTGAGGGAGGAGTCAGGGTATTAGAGTGGGTAATTAGGGCTCCTGAGTTTGGATGGGCATGGGGGGATGGGCATTGTCCACTGGAGAGAAGTCATGGCTGGGGAACCCGAGGTTTGGCGTGGTCAGAAGCTGTTTGGACCTAGAGTGCTGGGGCCACAGGTTTGGGGAGCTGGTGGGTGGGCCGCATGGAGGTGGGTGCGCTTAGGCATTGGATTGGAGGACTCAAGTGTTGGAGACTGGAGACATGCATAAGAGTTGGGGCTCAGCCTGGGCCAGGAGCCAGGACTCACAGCTGCATTTTAAGGTGCACATTTAGGGTATGCTGTGGATCTAGAAGATCCCATCTACGGGGTGAGGGAAGGCCCACCAGGAAAGGCAGGGAGAGGGTTGGGTGTGTAGGGCTCAGAATGAGGCCCAGGAGTCCCAGAGGAGGCCACAGGGGCTCTGTTGGTGCCTGCCCTGAGTGCCCTCCTCTCTGTCCCCATTTCCTGCTGCCCAAATCCAGACATAAACGAGCTGAACCTGCCCAAGACTTGTGATATCAACTTTTCAGACCCGGACGACCTCCTCAACTTCAAGCTGGTCATCTGTCCCGATGAGGTGAGGGACCATACCTGCCTGGGTCCCCTGGACAGACCCTGGGTGGCCCCACCACAGGGAAGGAGACCTGCCTGCCAGGTGTGCCTGCCAGGCCCAGACAGAATTGGGTCCTGACACTTTCGTCTTTTCTTCTACTGGCAGGGCTTCTACAAAAGTGGGAAGTTTGTGTTCAGTTTTAAGGTGAGTCTCAGGCAGGCAGGGGCAGCAGCTCCCTGGGCTGAGGAGGATGCAGCTAAGACCCCAGCCAGGTCCTGACAGGCACCCACCCACCTTTTCTCTCTTCTTCTCCGAGGTGGGTCAGGGTTACCCACATGACCCCCCCAAGGTGAAGTGTGAGACAATGGTCTATCACCCCAACATCGACCTCGAGGGCAATGTCTGCCTCAACATCCTCAGGTGAGGTGCTGACCCTCTGCTACCCTCCTGCACCCCAGCCCTGCCTCTGGACCTCCCTCCTGGGCTCTAGGTCTGTGTCTGTTCCTTCTCCCTCGTCACAGTCTGTGTCCCACTGTCGCTTCCATCTTTACATATTCTTCTTCATGGCCTGACCTTGGTTTTCTCCCTGGCCTGTCCTCTACACACTTCCTCCAGCCTCACATCCCCTCTCCCATGCCCTGTGCCTGACCCATGGAGTCCCAGCAGGGACCACAGCAGCCACCTGCTTAGCAGCCCCTGACCCCGATACTCTGTCCACAGAGAGGACTGGAAGCCAGTCCTTACGATAAACTCCATAATTTATGGCCTGCAGTATCTCTTCTTGGTGAGTAAGGGGCGGGCGAGGCTTGGGGCTGTGGGAGGCTGACCCGGCCCCTCTGCCCCTTCAGCCTGCTGACCCATTCCTTGCTGGTTGCAGGAGCCCAACCCTGAGGACCCACTGAACAAGGAGGCTGCTGAGGTCCTGCAGAACAACCGACGGCTGTTTGAGCAGAATGTGCAGCGCTCTATGCGGGGTGGCTACATCGGCTCTACCTACTTTGAGCGCTGCCTGAAATAGGGTTGGCGCCCACCCCACCCCCGCCAGGGCCACCACCCCGGCGTCCCCTGCAAATATTTATTGGGGGCCACAGGTGGGGGACGTGGGGAGGCCGGTGGGGGGGTTTCCCCTGCCCTGGCCTTGCCTCCCCTCCCTGCCACCCACCCCTTGTTATTTTTTTTTTTAACCACCATGTGATTAAGGTCAGCGCTGCCTCCCCCGACCTGCTCAGCGATGGGAAATGAATTGGCTTGTCTAGCCCCCCTGCTGGGTGTGTCCAGCCCCCCACTCTGGGCACTGGGGTGGGTAGGCAAGGGGCCTGTGTAGCTGGGACCCCGGCACCCTACCCCTCTGCTGCCGGAGGTCCCAGCTGGCTATTAAAGGGGAATGTTACTGCATGGCCTCCGTATCTTCTTCGTTCTAAGGGATTAGAGGGGCAGGTGACGTCCACCGCAGATACCCGGCTATGGGGTCTTGGCCCAACAGGCCAGTGTGTGGTTTCAGATGGTGTTGGGGAACCCTGAGCAAACCACCCAATGTCTGGGGCAGTCATGGGGAGACCAGGGCATGAAATTCTTGGGCTGGCTGGGATGAAGCCCACCTTGGGATGAGTGAGGGACAGAACTGGTGACCACCAGCTGGCCAGCAGAACTGGCATGGGAGTATGGTGAAAGATGTGTCACTCCCAGTTGTGCCCCCTTCTGCCTTGGTTGAGCCTGTGGGGAGGTCCCTGCCTGGTGCGACCACTGCTTGAGATACTGGGCGGCTGCGTTTGGCCCTGGGGCTGATGTCAGGGGTGAGACCCCTGCGGTGGGTTCTCAGTACAGGGAGGAGGCTGGGCACTCAGGTAGGTGATAGGAGGGAGCCCAGCTTGAGACGGTGAGATATGGAGCCTCCGGAATGGCTGGGCAGAAGGGCCCAAAGGTGTGCCACCGCCTGCGGTGACCAAGAACCCAGGCCTGGATTAACGAGCTCGGGCGGATCCGGAGGCAGGAATCGAACCTGCGAAACGGCTTCCGGCAGGCCGCATGAAGATCGGGGCTCATGCGCATGCGTCCCCTGGGTCGGCTTTGGGGCGAGTGCGCACGCGCGTTCTCAAGCCCCTACCGCCTCCCAGCATTCCGGGCGTGGGCGAGGTGCCTGACGTCAGATCATTTAATCCGGAAACGGCGACGGCGGCAGAGGCGACCGACCGAGGGGGCCGTCGTTGGTGGGCGCTCCGTGTATCCGAACGAAGGTAGCGTGACCCGGAAGCGGAAGCGGATCCCCGTCCCAGCTCCGGTGAGTGGCTCCAGCAGGGCCGCGGGTCCCAGACGGGTGCACGGGCGGCGGCGTTCGCGGGGGGTTTTCTTAGCCGGGGTGCCCAGTGCCCCGCCCCTTTATGGAACCCCGTCCTCAGCTCTCGGGGAGCACAGACGTCGCTTAAGTCTTTGGCGCTTAGGTCGCTCTAACGCCCCACATCCTATCGTCGATGTACAGGGTGCCTAACGACCATCCTCCTGCTCTCCGTGTTCAGACTCTCACACAGTGGCCCAGATCGTGGCTTCAGTATACAGGGCGCTCTGATGTCCATCGCCCCGTTAGTGTACGGGGCCTTGTAACGCCCCCAAGATTCTGTTCTCCGTGTACAGGGTAACTTGACGCCCATCGTCCTGTCTGCAGTGTACCAAAAAAAAAAAAAAAAAAAGACCTGTTGCTGTCGAGTCGATTCCGACTCAGAGCGACCCCATAGGACAGAGTAGAAGTGCCCCGTAGGGTTTCCAAGGGTGTAATCATTGTGGGGAAACCCTGGTGGCGTAATGGTTAAGAGCTACGGCTGCTAACCATTGAAGGTTCGCAGTTCGAATCCACCCGGTGCTCCTCGGAAACCCTATGGGGCAATTCTACCCTGTTCTATAGGGTGGGTCGGTGTGAGTCGGAATCGACTCGACGGCAACAGGGTTGGGTTTTTTTGTTTGTTTTTTGTCTTTTTTAAATCATTGCGGAAGCATACTGCCACCTCTCTCTCTGCCAGAGCGGCTGGTGGGTTCGAACTGCTGTTTGGTTAGCGCTGAGCACCTAGCCACTGCTCCACCAGGGTTCTTCCCCTTGGTATACAGGGTCCCCTAATGCCTCAGACTATGTCCTTGGTGCCGAGGTTCCCTCAGGACTCTGTCCCCAATCTTCATGCAGTCCACACCCTGCCCTCAGCCTCAGAATCCCCACAGCTGCCCTGTCCTCGGTGCTGTGGCCCCAAATGTCCCCAGTGCACCCATTCACATCCATCAGAGACACCAGGACTTCTCACTGGGTCTCAAGAGGAAAGCTGAAGTCGTGGACCTTCTGTGTCCTAACCCCTTTGGGGGCACACTGATGGAGGAGGGGCTGGGTAGGTACACTGTGGATGACTTTCAGGTCTCACCCTTCTCCATCCCCCGGGCTGCCCCACAGTTCCTAGCATGCCCTTCTGGCCACCTGTTCACTCCTTTCCCTGCTCACCCCTTCTCATTTTGCAAGCCCTGCATGATCCCAGCCCTGCCTCTCGCCCTGCGTTTGGGCCCTGTGCCCTACTGCTAGGCCTCTCACCTGACCCAGGCCCGCCAGCGGGCTCCTACCACCATGGACCTGTTGTTTGGGCGCCGGAAGACGCCGGAGGAGCTGTTGCGACAGAACCAGCGGGCCCTGAACCGTGCCATGCGGGAGCTGGACCGGGAGCGACAGAAGTTGGAGACCCAGGAGAAGAAAATCATTGCAGACATTAAGAAGATGGCCAAGCAAGGCCAGATGGTGAGTGCAGTTGGGCAGGGGCTAGGACCAGAAGGGGCACCATCGCACAGTCAGGCACTGCTGTCATAGGGAGATGATAGAGAGAGGGACATGCGTGATGCTAACAGGTGCTTCAACAAGAACAGAATAGAGTGAGGTGTGGGCAGGGTTTCCCTAGCTTGGGGTCCAGGAAGGCCTCTCGGAGAGGATGAGCTTGCGGAAGATCTGGGGAGGGAGAGTGTCTCAAGCAGATGGAACAGGAAGTGTTAGATAAGGAAGCCTCTGCAAGATAAGGGGAGTAATGGGTGGGCTCAGAGTTAATACAGCCAAATCTCTTGGAACATGGGCTACAGCAGGAGTGGAGCCAGGGTTCAAGGCAAGAGAGGAACACAGCTGGGGATACATTTTGACCAGGAGGCCGGTGAGAAAAGAGATGAAGGAGACACTCTGGACTGGTGGTAGTGGGGAGAACATGGAGAGGGGAGCAGACAACTGGAGATTTGCTTTGAAGGCAGAAGGGATGGAACTCAAGGTATAGAGTGGGACATGAAGGGAAGAGCAGAACTGATGATGGATGACAGGTTTTGGCCTCAGCAGTTGGGCAGAAGAGGTACCTTTTCCTGGGATAGGCAAGGCAAGAAAGAGCAGGTTTGGGGAAGAAATCAAAAGTTGAGCTTTAGATATGTCTTTCTGGGATTCTGGATAAGGAGCCTGAAGCGGGGGAAGAGGCAGATTCTTTATCTAGGCTGGATACAGAAATTCATGACCTTGTGTTTAAAGTCAAGGGAGTGCCTAGATGTGGAGGGGAAAGGACCAAGGAGGGAGCCCACACCTCCCAGCATTTAGAGGTCAGAGAGGAGGAGGAGGAGCACACAGAAAAGCTTGAGTAATGGTGGCCCAAGATGAGAGTGAGTGAGCAGTGACCACTGGGTTTAGCCATGCCAAGGTTTTTGGAGACATAACAGGAGTGGTTGGGTGGGGGTTGGGAGTGCCACAAACCCCAACTGATGGAAGTGCCGAGGAGTAGGGGAGCAATCAGAACCCCATGGCCCCATCTCTGCCACCCCTGTCCACCCTGCAGGACGCCGTGCGCATCATGGCCAAGGACCTGGTACGCACCCGGCGCTACGTGCGCAAATTTGTGCTGATGCGGGCCAACATCCAGGCCGTGTCCCTCAAGATCCAGACACTCAAGTCTAACAACTCAATGGCGCAAGCCATGAAGGGTGTCACCAAGGCTATGGGCACCATGAACAGACAGGTCTGCCTCTCCCCTTCCCCCTTTCTACCCCAGCTGACCCCCAAGCCCAGAATGAGCCACCCAGGATGTTCAGGGCTTGAGGGCAGAGTCTAGCCTGGGTGGGTGTCCAGAGCCTACTGCAGGGACTGGCAGCAGTCCTGATCCTTCCTCATGTGCTCCCCAAACCTCCCTCCAGCTGAAGCTTCCCCAGATCCAGAAGATTATGATGGAGTTTGAGCGGCAGGCAGAGATTATGGACATGAAGGAGGAGATGATGAATGATGCCATCGATGATGCCATGGGTGATGAGGAAGATGAGGAGGAGAGGTGTGGAGACACTGGGTGGGAGGAGAGGGAAGCACCCCTGCCCCTCAGGTGTACCTGATCTCATCAAGTTTCTCTACTCTCTTCCGTAGTGATGCTGTTGTGTCCCAGGTCCTGGATGAGCTGGGACTGAGCCTGACAGATGAGCTGTCCAGTGAGTACTCCACACCATGGGCCATTTCCCACCAGAGGCCAGCCCCAGCCCTGACCTGCTCCCCCTGCAGACCTCCCCTCCTCAGGGACTCTGTCCCTGACCTCCAATCCCCCTGCACATCTCCCCTCCACTGGGGACTCTGTTCCTGACCCTCGCTCTCCCTGCAGATCTCCCCTCCACTGGGGGCTCACTCAGTGTGGCTGCCGGTGGGAAGAAAGCAGAGGCTGCAGCTTCTGCCCTGGCTGATGCAGATGCAGACCTGGAGGAGCGGCTTAAGAATCTGCGAAGGGACTGACTGACCAACCCCTACCTTGCCACCCTGGGGGGCCACAAGTGCTCCCTTTAGAATAAAGAGTGGATATTAGCTCTGAAGACTCTGTGATGACTGCCCCAGTGATGCATGATTTGGGATGGGATCCGGGGTCATTCAGGCAGGACTAGGGACAGAGGCATAGATGGTACAGGCCCTGTACCAACACTGGAGCATTGAGCAGGAAGAACTGGTTCTGAGGCCCTGTCAACTGTGAGATTTGGAGCAGAATGAGCCCACCCCAGATGGTCAGGGCTTGAGGAAAGAGACTAGCCTGATAGGTGCCCCAAGCCTAGTGCAGGGACTCGCAGCAGTCCTGATCCGTCCTCGTATGCCCACTCCTGTGTCTGTTCAAGGGCAGTTGGCGAACACCTCCAGGGTCAATGTCAGACACAAAGACAGACATGGCTCAGCCAGAACAGACTCCCTCCAGGACTTGACACCGTGCCCCCATCCCTCAATCTGGGACCCTGTGGTACCTAGCCCTGGTGATGGAGGCTTAACGGGGGACTTGGGAACAGGTCGAGCCAACAGGTAGAAATGTGAGGGGGGATTTTACTGAGGAGACTTAGCTGGTCAGTAGCCAAGTCTTTCAGAAAGGAATGAAGGATAGTATCAGAAGCCTCAGCTACAAAAAAGACAAAAAATAGGAACAAAGACACCTACAGGTTTCAACAGCTGCCTAGCAGCTTGCAGCCAATGGCTACAGCCTCAAACCCAGGAAGTGCTAAGGGGCTGCCAGGCTAGTGGTAGCTGGGGCCTCCTCAACCCAGCACCACAGGTCAGCCCTGTGGCCCACTCGCTTGCTGAGTGTCCCACAGCATCCTTCATCCTATGTGACCCACTCTCCAGAGGCAGGCAGGGCTCTTGAACCCACTGTGAGACTGGCCCAGGCCTGATGCTCATTCTTCCCCATTCCCCCAGACAGGAGATAGTTAGTCTGGGGATGAGGCCCCTTAGGGCCACCATGGCTCTACAGACACCACTGTCCCACCAACTACTGAGTCCCAAACTCCCAAATAGCGAAGTCCAAGGAACTGGTGAAGTTTTTATTAAATCCACAGAAGTAAAAACCATATTGTGAGGAGCTGGGGACAGGGCCACCAGGGAGTGGGAGCCGGGCCACCAGGAAGCAGGGAAGGGGGAACAGGACAGAACAGAGCCAGGCCGGTCATGAGGGCACCAGCCTCAGAGGCCATCACTGGGGCCGCCGGGCAACTCGGGGGCTCCCAGGCCAGCACCAGGTAGGCTCAGCGGCGGGGGCTCGACCAACACGGCTGAGAACTTGGTGTCACCAAAAGCTTCATTCATGCGCGTCTCAAAAAAGCGTTGCAGGCCAATGATGGACTGCACGTCTGCCTTGTCCTGTGCAGGAGGTAGGTGCAGTGGATAGCGACTCTCAACTCTGCCTGGTCCACCCTAAGCCCCTTCTACCAACCCTATCCCTCCTCCGTCTACAGGGCTCACCTCTGTCAGCTTGTTGAACTGCTTGAACATGCGGCCCACATCCTGGGCAAATTCCTGGGGGGAGCTGTAGGGAGGCGACAATTTCTCCTGGAGACGGGCACGGATCAGCGTCAGGTCCAGGGTGCCACCAGGCTGGTCCTGCAGGCAGGGGGACGGGGTGCCACATGGTTGAGTGCCAGGCCAGCAGACTCCTTCCTGCCCGTCTTCCCCTGTCCCGGGCAGACTCACCAGGGAGAAGGTGGAGTCAGTGGCCAACTGGTGCAGGGGGCGGCACGGCTCATGGCAGAACAGGGCCAGCAGGACACGCTCACACTTCTACAGACAGCATGGTCAGACCCATCAGCACTCCCACCCACCTCAGACTTCCCTGAGCCCCCAGCCCCAGCCCCAACCCTCACCCGCTGGTTGGCTGGCGAAAGCTTGGCCACCACACCAGTGGTGTCGGACTCATCCAGGTTGAGGCTCCCGTCCTCCTCCTTCAGGTCAGGCAGCACGTGGCAGAGTGAGCAGCTCCACTCTTCCCTGGGGTGTGGAGAGAATAAGGAGCCTGCACAGAACCCCCACCTGCCCACCCTGCTTATACCCAGCCCCTAGCTCGCCACACACCCTGGCACATCCTGCAGAGCTGGCAGGTGGCAGTCCAGGTGGAAGCAAAACTCGCACTGGTTGCACATGACCAGGTCGCCTGGCTTCTGACAGACACGACAGATGGTGGCACTGTCGTCCAGGGCACCTGGGCCGCCAGATGGAGCCGAGGCACCTTCAGGGGCCACCACTTCCAGGCCCGAACTGGTGCTACCACTGGGTGAGGCCAGGCGGGGGCCCTCTGCACCAGAACCCTCTGCCAGGGCCATCAGCACGGGCTTGGTCTCGGGGCCTTCAGCAGCAGCAGGTGGGGCACCAATGGCTGCCTCTGTCTCTTCTTCCTGCGAGGGGGAGAGGGAGCAAGTAATGGTCAGCAGAGCTGGGCAACCTGCAGTGTCCTACTGTCATCATCCCACAAGAAACACTCACCTTAACAATGGCCATGCCGGGCAGGGGCGGGGCTCCAGGGGCCCCAGGGGGCGCAGTTCCGGGCTGGCCGGCAGCCGCGGCAGCACCACCACGCTCGATGACAATGAGATTGTAGTCCTCTGTGGTGTTGCCTGGGAATACCTTGAACACAGGCGGCTGGCTGTCGGCTGTGAGGTCCAAGTCCAGGCGCTCGAGGCTCACCCGTGGCACCTTGCGCATTAGGCCGCTCACCTCACCCTCACCAGAGCGGGACCTGCAGGGCACAACCTGCCATGAGGCTAGGCCCTGACCTAGCCAACCACTGGGCCTGCTTGCCGCCCCACGGGGCCACCACACTCACCGTTTTACACCCGATACATGAGGCTCTGCACTGGAGTAGGGATCATCTACTTGGGACATGAAGGAAAAAGGATACTAGATTGGCACGGGAACAGTGTGAGTCTCCCCCCAAGGCAGTGTCAGGGACCAGGCTGACCCACTCACCTGACCCAAAGCCATAGCCTTCCTGTACCTCCATGGGCTGTGGGCAGAGATTGGGAGACCTCAGGCAGGCGGCCCTCAGGACCTGTGCTCCCTTCTCCCTCCCCCCTCCCACTAACACCCTCCTCACCTGGCTGCTGCCTGAGCCCTGCTTGCTCAGTGGGCCCGGGGCCCGTGGGGGAGCCATGGGTGCAGGACCTGTGGAGTTGGTGCCCGAGCGCTCTGCCACGATTTTGCCTTCAGAAGAAAAGAAGTATAAGCAAGGGCAGTCAAGGTTACCTAGGGCATACAGTTGGGAAGGGAAGGAGGACCCACCGAAGGCCTCAGCACTCTTGGTCCAGGCGTTGAGGTCCCACTGGAATTTCATCTCGCCATGTGGCTCCACAGGGTCCACAATCATCTTGAGGGCACGGTGCAGCTGGAAGTAGATCTGGGCAAGGCGGGATGGGTGGGTTTTAAGTGCTCTGGGCAGTGCAACCCACCTGTGCCTACAGGGGAGCCTGCCCACAGTCCCCCACAGCCAGCGCACCAGCTTTTTGGACAGCAGCAGGGCCGTGTTGTTGTCACTCTCCAGGGCCCAGGAGGCAAAGCGCAGGATGTGCTCCTGGTGCTTCTGGATCTTGGTCATGGTCCAGTGCTGCCGCTCCAGCCGCTCCTGCTGCCCCTCAGTCACCTTCTGCAGGGTTGGGGCGAAGAGGCAGGGAAGAACACTGGATCAGCAGGTGGGAGGACAGAAGCAGCTGGGACCCTTACCCTGGATAGACGTGGCATAGGCACCTGGGCATCATTGACCAGTACACGACCCCGCTTGTTCAGCTCCTTCATGATCTGCAGGATGGCCATCTTGACATCCACCTGCACACGCTTCTGCACGTCTGACACCTGGCGGATCCTGAGAGCAGGGTTGTGGCAGGTCAGACTGGGCAAGGAAGGGGCCGCCCACCCCCCTGCCCCCTGCCCCC
>NW_004444112.1:2537789-2540842 GCF_000243295.1 Trichechus manatus latirostris
CCCCAGCCCCCAGCCCCAGTGTCTCCACTTACGAGCTGCGAACCTCCTTGGTGCTCTTCTGCAGTGTTGCATGCTTATCCCCAAGGCGCTTCACCAATGAGGCCAGGAGCTTGCGCTGGTTCCTCACCGCGTCCTCCAGGAACTGGTACCTGTGGGATGACAAGAAAGGAACCAGGGACAGGGTGCTGAACACAGAGACTGGTCTATCCCGCCCACCCTGATCCAGCTTGGAACTCACTGGTGGTCCTTGTGGGCATTGAGCTGGCAGTCCCGGCAGGTAAGGGTGTCGCAGCTCTCGCAAAACAGCACGAGGGGCTCATGCTTGTGTACGCTGCAGTACACAGTGCGCTCGCCGTCCCGCGTCTTGGCCGGCCCTGTGGGGTGGACACAGTGAGGCTAGACCTGGGCCACCCCCACCTCAGAGGCCACAAAGAGCACCCCCAGGCAGGTTTGGAGTCTGAGCACATGGCAGTGTTGGGGACAGGAAGCATAGCTCGGCAAGCCTGATCCTTGCTCCCAGCACCCTCTACCCCTAGCTGACCAGAAAACACCTTGTCAGCCTTTCCACTTGTACAGATGACAATACAGAATATAGATAGGTAGGCTTGATGGTGCAACTGAAAGGCCAGCAGTTCAAACCCACCCGGCAGCTCTGCGGGGGGTGGGGGAGAGACCCGGTAATTTGCTCCTGTAAAGATTACAGCTTAAAAAAGCCTACGGAGCAATTCTACTCTATTACAGGCAATCACTATAAGTGGAAATCAATAAAACGATACTTAACAACAGAACATCTAGCAGGAAACACCTCCCTGTGCTTTTTCCTGTGAACACATCTTACCTAGGCAGGCAGACTCCAAGCACACCTGCCACCTGCCTACTAACAATGGTCCCCACTTCTCATCCACAGCACATATCCTTCCCATCACAGAATGGGATTCTGGTCACTGAAGCATCCCCACATGCAGGATTAAAAGTAAACTTGGGGCCTAAAGACCCCGGTGCTCATTCAGGCATAGTTTCGTCAGAAACTGTGCCCTCTTAAGGTCACAAGCCACTTACAACCCACGGGCCAAAGAGACCCTAAGAGTTGCCTACCTGCACTGGAGGAAACGAGATGTTGGACTGGAACTCTAGAGAAAGCATCAAGCCACTCTAGGAGAGATTCCCACTGCTCAGAGTAAAACCACCCAAGGACCAAAACAAACCTATCCCCCACTCCGAGTGCTGCTCATGCACATCCCTCTTTCCTTTCCCTCAATGCCAACCACATCTTGGCTGCAGCTGTCGAGTCTAGAGCACAAGGCACAGGTCAGCTGTTCCTCGACCACCCCCCCACACCAACATCTCCAACCAAACCCAGGACCCACTGCAGAGCCCTGCCCATCCATCAGCCACCTCCATCCTGATCTTCCCACTGATGCTGTCCTCAAAGCTAGGAAAACCCATGAGGTACCTCCTGAAAGGCCATCTCATAGAAAATCCTGGGATAAAAACTGGCTACACAAACGAGGCTTTCGGATTTCTTTTCATACACAAGCCAATATGTGCACAAAAAGACATGTAAATGCCTAACTGAACTCTGGGTAAAACACAGCTATAGTACCTCTGAAACACACCGTCACTGACAGTTCATGAGCACTCACAGCTCAACGTGCCCTGGCTCCAAAAACTCACCTTCCCCACAGAGCTCTGAGCCATGGTGCCAGGGAACCCCAGGATAGTGACCCCTCACATCCCTCACCAAACTCGACACCTTTCCCAAGTTGTGCAAGCTGTTGCCTCCACCTGGAAGGCTCTATTCCAAAACACCACATCTTCTGCCTGGGAGCTTCTCTGACAAGTATTCTAGATCACCCGCTGCATCTATACCCTACAGCATGCTGAGGTCCACTGTGATCCTCCAAGGCCTTTCCTCTACCAACAGGACCCGTTGAACCTGCATACTAGAGCCATACCCTGCTGCTTTCAAGGAATCTTACTCTTGAGACCCTTCAGGCAGGAGCCCCTAGAGAACAGCCCTGGGAACCAGCCATCAGATATAACCAGCAACTGAGAGAATAAGAGGGTTGCCGACTCCGCACCTCCCTCTCTCTGAAGTCCAGGAACGCCCCGCCCCACATACCGGTGGATCGCACAGTGTGGTCCTTGGTGTACTTCACCCGCTGGTGTGCCTCCACACACGTCTCACAAAGCGGTTCGGAGCATTCCACACAGTAGCTGGTGGCGGGTGCATTATCCTCACAGCTGGTGCAGCACTGCTAGGCAAAGGCAGGCTCAGAAGGGGCGGGGCCACCTAACGGCTCCACATTTAAGTCTAGCAAACCAGTACCTGAAAGAAGGTGCACCCCTTTCCCAAGCCAAGGCAGCCTGCCCAGAGCAAAGAGGAAAGTGGACCATAAAACCTGCTGATGATGCTAGGTTTCTCCTGCCTGGGTGACCCCTCCGGGAGACTGCCCAAAGCCAGAGGCCTCTTGTAAGTGACAGGGGCAACACACACCTGATTAGCATCCTGGGTGTCGGTGGCGGCCTTGCTGCCACTGTCACGCATAAAGTAGTTCTCCACGATGTCTTTGTAGAAGCACTGCTGCTTGCACACAGGGCAGTCCACCACTGCGAAAGATCGCGGAGAGAGACCCATCAGGTCACCCCCCAGTCCAGGTGGTTCCATCCTCACAGTAGACTTCGAGGGCGGGTCCCCAGACCCGGCCAGGAACACCGTCGTCTCCCTCAGATGATCCCACATCCCCACGAAGGCACCGCGCAAGCCCCTATATCGGCGTCCAGAACCCATCCCCGCCCCAGACAAAGCTCACACCCTCGTCCCCACCTCCCCCTCCGGCCGCGCTTCCGGCGCCGCGGCCCGTCCCCCGCTAAACTCACCCGCGCTGTCCCCCGCCGCGCCGCCGTCTCCCGAGCTGTTAGAGGCGGTGGGCGCGGCGGGCCCGAGGCAGGCACTGCAGGCCGAGTGCAGGCAGGGCAGCAGGCGCGGCTCCCGCTCCGGCCGCAGGCGCTCGCGACACAGGCCGCAGTGCTCCAGCAGCTCCAGCGCCTCG
>NW_004444112.1:2541272-2557833 GCF_000243295.1 Trichechus manatus latirostris
ACACCGCCCTCACGTCCCGCTCCACGCGCACGACCGCTCGCCCGCGCGCCCGCTCGCAGAAAGAGCCGCGGCCGGGGGGCGGGACAGAAATAACTGGCGCCGACGCCTCCGCGCACGCGCCCTGGGCGCCGTGCGGCCCGGAGGTGGGGTCTGAGGCGGCCGCCTACGGCGAGGTCGCCAGTACGCACGCGCCCCTCCCACCCCCAACAACAATCCTCTCCGCGCGGGGCGCGCGGCAGGGGCGGGGCGCGAGACGTCACCGCCGCAATTTAGGCGGCAGCGGGGGCGCACGCACCAGTCCTAAAGCTTGCTACCCGTCGCTCCAACCCAACCTCCACACCGCACGAAGTACAGCTGCGGTACTGCGCACGTGCGTTGGCAGCCCGGGACCCCTATCTCACCCCGCCCCTCCGGCTGGCGAGAGATGTCTCCAGCTGCAGCGTCACCAATAGCTCCTAGAGGGGTCGGCGCCTGTGGGCGGGGCCCCGTCCGAGGAGGAGGCAGCGCCTGAGGCGGCTGAGGACTTTGGGGCTTTAACATTTTTATTGTAAATATGAGAAACACAGAAAGCTGCTTAAATTAAATGTAGACCCCAAGGAACTACAGAGCAGCGAGTTCGTGAAATCCCACCCGACCCTCCCCATCTCCTAGCCAGCCATTCTTCTGGCTCTGATGCTTTACCGTTTGTCCTCTAGGGGGACCGACATCCCGACCCTCAACAGTGGGGGAAATCCTGTCTGAAAAAGGACGTCAGGCCTGTTTGTGCGGGGGATCCTGTCTGAAGGGGGAGCAGGATCTAGGTGGGGAGAATCCTGTCTGAGGAGGGAAACAGAGTCTGTATGAGGGGAGAATCTTGACGGTAGATAAACGGTCTCTGTGTCGGTGGGCGGTGGGGAATCCTGAGTACGGAGGGGAGTAGGGTCTGTGTTGTAATCCTGTCTTGAGAGTGGAAACAGGTGTGTGTGTCGTGGGAAATCCTATCTGAGAATGGAAGCATGGTTTGTCTAGGTGGAATTCTGCCTGAGGGAAAAGCAGAGCCTTTGGGAAGGAGAATCCCGTCTAGGGGGCTAAGGACGGAATGCTGCTAAGCGGAGCGCACAGCCTTGGGGATGTAGGGGAAATCCTGTCTGAAGACAACGCGCAAGGAAGCACCAGGGATGGACACGCCGCTGGGAGTGGGCCGTTGCCCCTTGCGCAGTGACCGCAGCGCGCATGAGGACGGGGCCTGCCTCTGTACCCTCGGGTCCTGAGGCCTCCGGTTCGAAACCCTACGGCAGGTTGAGGGGACTTCCTGGAGGATGCGGGAGGCCAGCAGGGTCCGAGAGCCCAGGCCGGACCCCCCAAGTGCGCACACGTTAAGGCGGGGGCCGGACAGAGTCCTGGGGCGGAACGAGGGGCGCTGTCTATCCCACCACCACCACCACAGGCGCACGTGGCGCTGGCGGTGAGGCGTCCGGCCACTGGGCCAGGAGTGCCTTTTGTTCCCCTCCGGGCATGGGGTGTTGCAGAGCTTTGTTCCCGCCCCTGCCTTTGTTCCAGCCCCAGCGCCCGGCCCCCCAAATTCGGGCCCCGCCCCGCTCCCTTCTCTGCGCTTCCTTGTCCCCTGCCACGCCCCCTCCGCAGAGCGCCCGGCTCCACCCCATGCGATGAAGGCCACGCCCCAGTAGCCGGCGTTTTCTCTCCTCTCATCCTACGCTGATAATTGGGAAAGAAAATGGATGGCTGGTAGCGCACTGGGTGAGGTGGGGCATCTTTTAGATATATTTACTGAGTGTGCTAGACCGCAAAATCACAGGGGTGGAGAGGTGACCCATACATTACCCTGAGCCCTGGGGCAGACACTAGGGAGGGAACCAAACCCACTGCCGTGGAGAAGATTCTAACTCATAGTGACCCCATAGTTTCCAAGGCTGTAAATCTTTATGGAAGCTGATTGCCACATGTTTCTCCCGCTGGTGGTTTTGAACCACCGACCTTTTGGTTAGCAGTCAATCGCTTTAACCGCTGCACCACCAGGGGGCACAGACACTGGGGAGGGAAGGGCAGTCAAGATACAGTAAATACCAGTCGCCTTGGGGTCAATTCCAACTCATGGAGACTCCATGTGTGTTAAAGTAGAACTGTACTCCATAGGGTTTTCAGTGGCTGATTTCTCACAAGTGGATAGCCAGACCTTTCTTCTGAGGCACCTCTGGGTGCACTTGGACCTCTAACCTTCCTGTTAGCAACTGAGCATGTTAACCACATTAATCATTTACACCACCTAGAGACTCTTCAGAATAATTAAGTGATGGTAAAGAATGTGGGAATGGAGCTTATCAAAGAAATTCGTGTGCTCTGTTAGAGTGTCTTAGTCATCTAATGCTGCTGTAACAGAAATACCACAAGTGGATGGCTTTAACAAACAGAAGTTTATTCTCTCATGGTCTAGTAGCCTAGAAGTCCAAATTCAAGGTGTAAACTCCAGGGGAAGGCTTTCTTTGTCAGTTCTGGAGGAAGGTCCTTGTCATCAATCTTCCCCTGGACTAGGAGCTTCTCTGCACAGGAACCCCGGGTCCAAAGGACAGGCTCTGCTCCCAGCGCTGCTTTCTTTGTGGTATGAGGTTCCCCACTTTCTGCTCACTTCCCTTTCTTTCTTTCTTTTTTTTAAATATCTTTCTTCCTAATTTATTTTTTTTTTCCCATACAAAAATTTATACATACACTGTTATGCGACTCTAACTGCTCTCCCCATACTGTGACAGCACACTCCTCTTTTCCACCCCTGATTCCCCTTGTCCATTCAACCAGCTCCTAACCCTCTCTGCCTTCTCATCTCACCTCTGGACAGAAACTGCCCATTTAGTCTCGTGTGTCTACTTGAGCTAAGAAGCACACTCTTCATGAGTATTATTTTATGTTCCACGGTCCAGTCAAATCTTTGTCTGAAGAGTTGGCCTCGGAAATTGTTTTAGTTCTGGACTGATAGAGAATCCAGGGGCCATACTTTCCAGGGTCCTCCAGTCTCAGTCAGACCATTAAGTCTGGTCTTCTTAGTAGAGTTTGAGTTGTGCCACCACCTTTCTCCTTCTCCATCAGGGACTCTCTGTTGTGTTCCCTGTCAGGGCGGTCATTGGTGGTAGCCAGGCACCATCTAGTTCTTCTGGTCTCAGGCTGATGAATTCTCTGGTTTATGTGGCCCTTTCTGTCTCTTGGACTAATACTTTCCTTGTGTCTTTGGTGTTCTTCATTCTCCTTTACTCCAGGTGGTTAGGACCAATTGATGCATCTTAGATGGCCGCTTGCAAGCTTTTAAGACCCCAGATGCCACTCACCAAAGTAGGATGCAGAACATTTTCTTAATAAGTTTCGTTATGACAGTTGGCCTAGAAGTCCCCTGAAAGCATGGTCCCCAAACCCCTACCCCTGATACTCTGTCCCTCGAAGTGTTTGATTGTATTCAGGAAACTTCTTAGCTTTAGTTTAGTCCAGTTGTGCTGACTTCCCCTGTAGTGTTTGCTGTCCTTCCCTTCACCAAAGATAATTCCTATCTACTATCTAGTTAGTAAATAAACCTCACCTTCCCTCCCCACCCTCATAACCATCAAAGAATGTTTTCTTCTCTGTTTAAACCTTTTCTTGAGTTCTTATTATAGTGGTCTTATACAATATTTGTCCTTCTGTGACTGACTAAATTCACTCAGCATAATGACTTCCACCTTCCTCCATGTTGTAAGATGTTTCAGGGCCTCATCATTGTTCTTTATAGTTGGCGTAGTATTCCATTGTGTGGATACACCATAATTTGTTTATTCATTCGTCCATTATGGGTACTTAGGTTTTTTTCCTTTTTTTTGCTATTGTGAACAGTGCTGCAATGAACATGGGTGTACATATATCTATTCATGTGATGGCTCTTATTTCTCTAGGATATGTTCCAAGGAGCGGGATAGCTGGATCATATGGTACTTCTATTTCTAGCTTTTTAAGGAAGCGCCAAATCGATTTCCAAAGTGGTTGTACCATTTTACATTCCCACCAACAGTGTGTAAATGTTCCAGACTTTCCACAACCTCTCCAGAATTTATTAGTTTGTGTTTTTCGAATTATTGCTAGCCTTGTTGGGGTGAGATGATATCTCATTATAGTTTTGATCTGCATTTCGGTTAGCTGCCTGAATATATTCTTTGGCAAAGTGTCTGTTCATATCCTTTGCCCATTTTTTAATTGGGTTATTTGTCTTTTTGTTGTTGAGGTTTTGCCGTATCTTGTAGATTTTAGAGATTAGACGCTGATCGGATTTGTCATAGCCAAAATTTTTTTCCTAGTCTGTAGGTTGTCTTTTTACTCTTTTGGTGAAGTCTTTTGAAGAGCATAAGTGTTTGATTTTTAGGAGCTCCCATTTATCTAGTCTCTCTTCTGGTGCTTGTGCTTTGTTACTTATGGTTTGTATTGTGTTTATGTCATGTATTAGGGCTCCTATCACTTCCCTTTCCTTTTATCTCTTGTAGGATAAAAGGTGGTGCAGGCCGCACCCCAGGGAAACTCCCTTTACAGTAGGTCAGGAATGTGACCTTAGTAAGGGTGCCCTAATCCTCTTTAACGTAATCTAATCCTGCCTCATTAACCACAAGCAGAGATTAGGATTTACAACACGTAGGAAAATTGCAATCACAAAGTGGAGGACAACCACACAATACTGGGCATCATGGCCTAACCAAGTTGACACATATTTTTTGGGGACACAATGTAATTCATGACATAGAGTAAGAGACAATAAGTTTTATTGAGGGATAAAGCAACTCCAGTTGGGCAGCATAAAGTGAAAGTGCAAGGTGCTCCTCTGAGCAGGAGAAAAGGTGGAGTTTTTATACTTAAAGTTCAACATGGCTAAGACCATAAATATCTTGCAAAACAATGTGAATCTATTTTCTAACATACTTTTCTAAGAACAGTCTCTGCAAGCAATTTTCTAGAACATTTTTGTCACATGCTTCTTGGATGTAAAAATGGCATGGTGGTGGTGTTTGACCTCCCTAACTTCAGGAGGGGGAAGGAAAATCAAGATCAACAGCACAAGGCTGTTTCCTATGAGGAGGAAGTAAGATATGCCTCCACTCTCCAACCTTTTTACCAACTCTGATACCAGCCATCTTTCCCATGGCACCCTTTACTCCTCTGCTGGTTTCAATAGTTCCTTGCAATGGCCACACACAACTCACAGACAATACTCACGAGTGTGAGGTTTATTAGGGAAGTAACAGGTTACAATTCAGGATCAGAAACAACTCATGATACAGTTCTTCAGTCAGGACAGCTTTTTCTCAGCTGCACCTGCAGGCATGCCTATCTCTGGCCATTGGCCTCTGTGCCTCGCAGCCTCTCGGCCTGGCTTGTGCCCTGCTCGGGCAAGTGTTACAAAGCTCTTTTAGCTCTGCCAATAAGTGCCCAGAGGCACCCCACCGCACCATCTCCTGCCAATCCTGATTCTGCTGCCTCTGCTGCCGCTGTTTCTCTGCGCCACTTCACTCCATCTCTCCCTCTGGTGTTGCAGCTCTCTCTCTTCGTCTCCTGGGCCTAGGAGGGTCTCAGTGCAGGGATTCTGGGTCCAAATGACATGTTCTGCACCCATCTCTCCTTGGTGGTAGTCAGTTCCCCTGTCTGCTCAGGAATGTGCTCTCTTTTAAGCCTAGCAGGATGGCAAAATGACCAATCCCTTCTTTAGGGTTCCATGCATCTTATTTGCATGACCCCATCCCAAGGGTGCCATGCACTTTATTTACATTATTGGCAAACTATCCAATCCCCATGGTGGGCCACAAGCACCTCATTTGCATAGCCCCACCCAGTCTTTTGGTGGGAGTTACAAGACCACGGTGAGAAAGGCCATATAAAACAACCCACTGCAATGCACTGGAACATTCTTAGTACATATTCTCTGAGAACAGCCACATCTCTTTCTGTGCCATGTTTGCCCAAGAGTGGTCCAGATTAACCCTTTATCGTGAGCTCAGTCCAAACGCCTCTATACATTGAATATTTCCTAGCACAAGCTGAAAAACCAGAACGAAAATAATGAGAATGTTCACACATTGTGAAGAATGTAACCAATGGCACTGAACAATGTGTGTAGAAATTGTTGAATGGGAACCTAAACTGCTGTATAAATCTTCTGCGGTGCAGTGAATTACTTAATATGGCCCTTCTAGCTATAGTCTTTGAGACTCCCACACAATGATTGGGTAGGACTATGCAAATAAAGTGCTTGTGGCCCACCAATGGGATTGGACAGATTGCTGCTAATGCAAATAAAGCATACGGAACCTGTGATGGTTAAGGATATGTGTGTGTCAGCTTGGCTGGGCCATGATTTTCAGTGGTTTGACATTTATGTAATGATGTAATTTGGCAGTTATGTCATGATGTAGTCATCCTCCATCTTGTGGTCTGATATAATTGTCCTCCATTTTTTGATCTGATGTAATTATCTTCTATTTTGTAATGTGCTGTGTAAATCCTAGCCTCTATGCTTGTGGTTATGGCCCCACTTGGGAGTAAGTTGTCACTTATGTCAATGAGCAGGATTAGGATGCAGTGTATCTTGAGTCATCACCTTGCTAGAGGGTGTGACTCAAGGTACCACCTTTACCTCAGTCACCACCCTTTATCACCCTTATTCAAGTCACACCCTTGCTCAAGTAAGGGGAGTTTCCTTGAGGGTATGGTCTGCATCCAATATAAATTGTGAATGGTCTATCAAAGCTCTCTCTATTGCTCTGAATTCTGTATCTAGCTTGTCATCATCTGACATCCAGTTCTTAGAACTTGAGCCAGTAGCCTATCATCTAACCTAATTTGCCAGCTTCCAGAGCCTTGTGAGTGAGCAGCCTGTCGTCTGACCTGCCTGTTTGAGTTTGTCAGCCCCTGGAATCATGTGAGTTAGGCGAAGCCTCCAGCCTGATGGCTGAACCACAGATTTCAGACTTGCCAGTCTCCATAGCTGCATAAGCCATTTCCTTGACAATTTGTGAGTTCTGTGAGACATTGCAGCAAATTATGGAACCCAATGACGGGAGAGAGAGTACTGAGGGGAGGAGTAGTAGTTGATATTAGAGATGATAGAGTGGTACAGCAGTTTGAAAAAGTTGGACATTTGGGACATCTTTAACCTCCACCTCATAGGAACTAGCTTTGTGCTGATCCTTCTAAAAGAAATTATTCATTCATCTTCACTGAAAATAGAATAAAATATATATATTTTTAAAAGTGTGGGAATGGAGTCCCTTAGTGAAGAGCCCTGCCCACACCTGTAAGAAGGACAGTACAGGCAGAAGGAACAGCAATTGCAAAGGCCCTGAGGTAGGACTGAGCACTCAGTGGTAGGAGGTGGGCTGGACAGCTAGCAGGGTGAATAGGTGGGTCCCCTGTGGCCCCACCAGGACAATCTCTCAATGCTAGACCCTGACCCACTGGTCCTGGAGTTTTCCAGGCCCAGGGTACAAATGCTTTCCTTCTGCACAGTGATCATTAAAGTACCCAACCTCTCCTGGCCCAGGACCTTCCTCCCCAGGATGTGGTAGTCACACTTAGTAGGATATCAGCTGGTAGTGATCCTTGGAGTGTTCGCTGGCCACCAGGTACTGGGTCACTGCAAACCCCATTGTCCAGATTGGGAAACTGAGGCTGTGAGAAGTACCAGGACTGCATTGGGTGGGGGTCAACTGGGAACCAGACAAAAGCAGGCACAGGGGAGACAGACAGTGTGTCCCAGGGACTGGGCAGACAGGAGAATGGGGCCAGGACAGGACCTTCTGTTCAGGGGTCCTGTCTGCAGAGCCAGCCTATTCAGAGGTCCAGAGGTGTATGGCGGGAACATGGGTGTGTGGGAGGACAGCCCATTTGGCCTCCTTACCTTGGTTAGCCCCCAGTTGGGCCCAGCCGAGCAGTCGTTGTCACCTCATATGTTCTCTGCGACGTACAAAGTTCACAAGTTCTTAGTATGAAGAACTATTTGGAGCAGAGCACGGACCAGACACTGTTCTAATTGTGTGATCAACAGGTATTTATTACTCACAGAGTAAACAGGATGGCAATGAGTAGAACAGAAAAACAGCAGTAGCAGCCAACGTTCTTCAAAGTTCAAAATGTTACAATTGCATCCAAGCATGCCCCGCTTCACACCATGGGTGAGGAACTCTGACGTTCCTTTCACCCGGAGTTAATATACTAGCAAGCTTCAATGACTATGTACCAAACAGCATGTACAGAACATAGGGAAGCGGAGTAATAAAAGGGGAAGCCCCCTGTGGGCAAGGACACTACTCATTGCCCCCTGCTCAGGGTGTGTGGCCATCTTCTGATCAGCTATTCTAGACTTACTGGCCTCAGTGAACAAGCCTTTCTCCTTTCCCCCACTAAGATAGACAATACATGTTTTGGTCTCTCAGAGGGCAATCATCTCCCCCTAAGGCACATACTTTACTTTGTGTCCATTAGTTGCTATTATAGTAAAGCTGCTTAGTAGCTATGGAGACAGTAGAGGGGCAATTGCAGTGTAGCATACCTGTGCACCCAGCGCTCTCCTCCTCCATGTTCCTTGATGACACTTTACAGTGTTTCTCCCTACCCAGCTCTGGACCACTGGAAACTATCCATATTCCTGCTTTGCATACAGGCTTGGAGGGATGAAGCAATGTGTCATGGTAGCTCAGACTGCACCCAGACCTCCCCACGACCCCAGTTAGGATCAGGCCTCACCTGGTCCCTGCCTGCTTTTCCTTTTCCAAACTCTTCTGCCCACTCTCAGGTGTGACCCCCCCCCCCAAAGCCACTTCCTGAAGAGACCCCTCTGGCCCCCGACACGAGCTTGGATTCTCATCCAAGGTGAGTACCCATGACTGCCTGTAGACAGCATCATGTGTCTGCTTGAGGCTCAGTGCTCCCCTTTTTGTTTATAATAGCTTTATTAAGATATAATTCACATGCCATAAAGTTCACCCTTTTAAAGTGTACAATTCAGTAGTTTTAGTATGTTCATAGAGTTGTACAACTGCGGTGCGATGAGTCGCTTTAATGTGGCCTTGTTTGCCATGGTCTTTGACTCCTACAAAATGATTGCATGGGTGCAGTGCAATGGATTGCTTTTGTGTGGCCTTGCTTGCCATGATCTTGTAACTCCTAACCCAATCACTTGGGTGGGACTGTGTAAATAAGGTAATTGTAGCCCACCAAGGGGATTGGTCAGTTTTGCCATCCCACTAGGCTTAAAAAGAAAGTGAATTCCAGAGCAGAGACGGGATCTCACCACCACAAAGGAAGAAAGGCCAAGAGCAGAGTGTGTCCTTTGGACCTAATATCCCTGCGCTGAGAAGCTCCTGGAACCAGGAGACCAAGAGAGAAAGCTGTAACACTGAAGACAGTGAGAAGGGGTGGCAGAGAAACAGTGGCAGGAGAGACTGGCAAGAGATGGCTCAGTGGGTTTCCTGGCCATGGAGTGAGAAAGCTGAGTGCCTTCAGACTGAAGGCTTGCTGGCCCGCAGAGCTAAAAGAGCTTTGTAACACTTGCCCGAGCAGGCAGAGGCTGAGGGCCAGAGAGGTGTGTCTGTGAGCACAGCTGGGAAGAGGCTGTCCTGATGGAAGAACAGTATCCTCAGTGTTCCTGAACCTGAATTGTAACCTGTTACTTCCCTAATAAACCCCACAATTGTGAGTATTGTCCGTGAGTTCTGTGTGACCATTGCAAAGAATTATCAAACCCAGCAGAGAAGTAGAGAGTGCTATGGGACGGACAGTTGGTGGCAGAATTGGTAAAGATGGTGGAGAGAGGAGGCATGTCTGACCTCCATCTCACAGGAATCAGCCTTGGGCTGTTGATCTTGATTTTCTTCCCCTTACGAAGCTAAAGGAGGTCTGATGCCTCCCCAACATCATTTTTACAGTGGGACTATGCAAATAAGGTGCTTGTGGCCCACCAAGGGAATTGGATAGCTTGCTAATAATGCAAATAAGGTGCATGGAACCCATGTGAGTCTGGGACCATGCAAATAAGATGTATGGAACTCTAACGAAGGGATTGGTCAGTTTTGCCATCACACTAGGCTTAAAAGAGAGCCAATCCCAGAGCAGAGAGGGAACCTCACTACAACCAAGAAAGAAGAGCTACGAGTGGAGCATGTCCTTTGGGCCCAGCGTCCCCATGCTGAGAACCTCCTAGACCCAGGAGACAAAGAGAGAAAGCTGTAACGCCAAAGAAGGTGAGAAGACATGGCAGAACCAGGAGACTGGCAAGAGACAGTGCGGAAGTCTTCCTGGGCCCATGGAGCAAGGTGGCTACAGTGGGCATGTCAATCCACAAAGCAAGAGAGTTGAGCACCTTCAAGCAGGAGGTTTGCTTGCAGAGTGGGGTGCCTCTGAGCACTTACTGGTAGAGCTAAAGAGTTTTGTAACACTTGCCTAAGCAGGATAGGGGCCAAGGAGCCAAGGGGCCAAGGGCTGGAGAGTCCTGCCTGTGGGCACAGCTGAGAAGAAGATCTCCTGATTGAAGAACTGTACCCTGAGTCGTTCTCGAACCTGAATTGTAACCTGTTACTAAACTCCATAACTGTGAATGTGGTCTGTGAGTTCTGTGTGGCCATTGCAAGGAATTATCACACCCAGCAGAGAAAGTGTGCCGTGGGAGGGATGGTTGGTATCAGAATTGGTATAAAGGTTGGAGAGAGGAGACATGCCTGACCTCCACCTCACAGGGATCAGCCTTGGGCTGATACAGATGATCTTGATTGTCTATCCTCCTGGCATCATACCTCTTCATCTGACCATTTTTACAACAATCATCACCACTATCTAATTCCAGAACATTTTCATCACCCCCCAAAACACCCATGTCTATTAGCAGTCACACACCCTCCCCCCTATTTACCCCATATGAGTTTCCTAGAGCTGCCAAAACAAATTACCACAAACTCAGAGGCTTAAAACAACAGAAATTCATTCCCTCAGTTCTGGATACCAGAAGTTTGAAATCACAGTGTCACCAGGGCTGTGCTCCCTCCCTCTGGAGGTTCCTTCCTTGGCTCTTCTAGCTTCTGGTGGCTCCAGGCACTCCTTGGCTTGTAGCAGCATCACTCCAATCCCTGCTTCTGTGATCACATTGCCTTCTGCTCTTCATTTGTATCATTTCCTCTTCTGGCTCTTATAACATTTGTCACTGGATTTAGGGGCCACCCAGGTAATCCAGGATGATCTCACCTCAAGATCCTTAGTTATATCTGCAAAAACCATTTCCAAATAGGTCACACTCATAGGATCTGGGGGTTAGGATGTGGATGTATCTTTTGGGAGGCCACCATGTAATCCACTACACCCTCAGCCCCCTTTGTTCTGGATTCTGGCACTTACTAATCTACTTTCTTTCTCTATGGACTTGCCTGTTCTGGAATTCAAAAATTCTTTTTATCTTTATTGAGTTATTTTTCTGCCTTCATCGTTTTCACTGTCCCCCACTGTACTCCCAGCCCACCTGTTGTCCTTTCTGGACTTCCATGTGTTCTGCCACCCACCCCTCCAGCTTGATTGATGGATGTGAGCATCTCAGTGGCCACAGACTGGACTTCCACCTGCTATGAAGAATCCCATGGCAGTCCCCACCATGTAGATCCTTGCCCAGTGATAAGACACCACGCAGCCGCTCCTTCTGCCTCTGATTCCTGCGATTCTTTGACTGACAGCCTCATAAGGTCCAGGGCACTTATGTGAGCATATCTCTGAGTTTATACCTGGAGGAGAAATTGCCACTATCCTATACCCTCCAATGATCCTATTTGGTTTAAAATAAAAATTACATTTCATTCTGGAAATAGATAGTTGAGATGATTGAGCAACATTGTGAATGTACTTAATGTCACTGAATTGCACTTTAAAATGGTAAATTCTATGTTGGTGTATTTTTACTCCAATTAAATAATCAGAATCTGATGAGAGCCCTGGGGTCTGCGCCGGATACATGGGCTGACTTTTTGGTCCTACCTCGGGCCTTTGCATTTGCTGTTTCCTCTGCCCGTATATGCGCTTGGCATGCATGGTGTCTTAGTTATCTAGTGCTGCTGTAACAGAAATACCACAAATGGGTGGTTTTAACAAACAGAAATTTATTTTCTCAGTTTAGGAGGCTAAAAGTCCAAACTCAGGGTGCTGGCTCTAGGGGAATGCTTCCTTTCTCTGTTGGCTCTGGAGGAAGGTCTTTGTCTCTTTGAGCTTCTGCTCCTGGGTGATCTTCATGGGGCTTGGAATCTCTCTTCCCTCATCTCTGCTTCTTGCTTGCTTGTTTAATCTCTTTTGTATCTCAAATGATATTGACTCAAGACACACCCTACTAATCCTGCCTCATTAACATAACAAAAACGAGCCATTCCCAAATGGGGTTATAACCACAGGCATAGAGGTTTAGATTTACAATACATAATTTTGGGTGACATAATTAAATCCATAACATATGGGAAAAGGGAAGGAGCCTTCCTCTTACCCCCAGTGGCTTGACCACCTGGTAACAAGGGGGGTGTCTTTTGTTCAGGTGCACACAGCATAGCCATCCTGTGAGCACGGTGCGTAACCAGAAAGAACATTCCTCCCCTCTAGCTACAAGATTAATTTCGTAAGCCAGCATTTTCTAATTAATGATACAGTGGTTTAGAAAAACACCAAGGGGTCAGTTCTCAATGCGACACATTCTTTGATGTTACCAGAATCTTGGAGATGGTTGGGTTGGCCAGGTGCCATATAGTGTCCATGGATGAGCAACAGACAGAAAAAGTTACTGTGAGCTCAAAACTGGGAGGAAAGCTTCTCCAACAAGGAAAAGGAACTGGGAGCGAGAGACCTAATTCCCAGCCTCCTTATCAGAGAATATTCTGAGCCCAAAGCCTCAGCCTAAGGAGCCCTGATGGCGCAATGGTTAAGCACTGGGCTGCTGACCAAAAGGTTGGCTGTTTGAGCCCACCAGTCAGCTGCTCCACAGGAGAAAAGATCTGGTGATCTGCTCTCATAAAGATTACAGCCTAGGAAACCCTATGGGGCAGTTCTACTATGCCATATAGGGTTGCTAGGAGTCAGAACTGACTCTGTGGCACCCAACAACAACAAGGGCTTCAGCTTAAGCAGCGTGGATGAAAATCATAGAGGCAGACTGTCTTCCCAACACTTCTCCAACTCTCTGTCTGACCTGCTTCTTCTTGTCCTTCCTATTTCAGTTACAGAGAATCGTGAGGACTTGAGCTCCAAATGGTCTGTGCCAACTTCTGCATCTGCGCTAAGTAAGTACCCTAGCAGGGCCCACCCCATGGTAGGCATTCAGATGCCCAGTAAATGTGTGAAGGGATGAACAAGTATACAAAGACAATGACCATCTGCACTCTCCTGGTTTTGTAGGCCACAAGATGAAATTTGGGTTCTATTACTTTCTAAACTTTCTGTGTGTGTGTGTGCCTAATGTAAGCAGCTCACAGGTGTGTTTTGTTATTCTATTGATTTTCTCAATATTTGTCTTACACTGGGGGTCTTTAGACCATTCACATTTATTGTAATTACTAATAGAGTTAAGTTTAGTTTGTCATTGTGCCATATTTTTTACTGTGGTAAAATACACATGACAAAAACTCTACCATTTATCCATTATGAAGTGTACAATTCAGTGACATTACACTGTTCTTCTGCTGACCACATTGAGGCCTCATTCTGTATTGTGCTGCTACAGCCATGGGCACTGCTGTACTTGGCTTTTGTCTGAGTTTCTCTTTAAGTGTGGCTTGACATCTTTCTTCCTCGTCTTTGCTTCTAATCTCTTTGTATCTTACTTATTTAATCTCTTTATATCTCAAAAGAGATTGACTCAAGACTTCCGGGCAACATGGCACTATAGTCAGAAGCACCACACTGTCCCTCCACAGCAAAGAGCAGAAAAACTAAGTCAAACAGAGTTACACATCAGTCCTGAAATCCTACGCATCAAATGAAGAGATAAAGAACTCAGCCGAGCACCGAATGGAATAAGAAACTGACCGAGAACAGACAGCAAGGAGAGATACATGCAGAGGTCCCCTATCAGCTACCGCAGCATGGATCCACCATCTTGGACTCCTATCGGAGATCAGCGAAGAGGGGGTATGAGAAAGCAGCTTCACAGAGCTTCCAGCAGGAGACAGAACAACCAGTAACCAGCGATACAGGCTTTCCCACACCCCCACTTAGCCTGCTTTGCTTCCTGCAGCCACAGTCTCTTGGCCGGGAAGCACCCGGTGTCGCTTGGATTCCACCCGTCCACACTGGCCGGCTCTGAGTGCCTTTTGTTGGCTGCTGGTGTTGCTTTTTTCCGCTTCTTTAGATTTCTTCCTTACCTCTCACCACCTTCCCCTCCTTTCCCTCAAATACCTGGCTCCATGCACCATCTTTGCTTCTTCCTGAAAGGCTGCGAAACACCGCTTGACTGTGAAGCTGCTTCCCAGCCTGTGCCGCCATGCTGGTAGGACCCCCGGGGCTTTTTTGTTTGTTTGCTCTGATTTGTTCTGTTTTGATTTGTTTGTTTTTCTTTTTATTTTCTTGGCTTGGGAGCCCCTTCTAGTCGTGCAGTACCATGCGGCTTGGAAGCTACTCCCTTACTCTGCACAGACGCACAGGGACATCCCTGGGAGCATTTCTCTTTTCTTGTTTTTTTTGTTTGTTTGTTTGTTTGTTTTTGGGTTTTTTTTTGTTGTTGTTGTTTCTTTGTTTTGATTTCTTCTCTCTCTTATTGCCTTTTTGTCTTTCTTCATTTCCAGTTTCTTGATTTATTCATTTTTTTCCTTTTACCCTTTTACTTTTTTTTTAATTTTTCTTTTTCCTCATTTCTCAGTCTCTCATCTCTCCACTCCAATAGCAAGCTCCCTTAGCACTCTTTTTTGTTTGTGTGTATGTTTTTGGCTCCTGTTCCTTTCTCCTCTCTCGCATCTTTCCCATGCCCATCTTAGCTCCACACATCACAATCTACCCCCACCTTCCTGCCTACCTGCACTGTGCACTGAACATCACACTCCCAAGCAGCACAGGCACGGCCTACTGTAACCTGCCCTGCACTGATTCCTGGTCCGTACTGTCAGCCCTGGTACATGTCACAAACAACCCATCCCAGAAACTTCCCTTCAGCTGGACCTGCCCTGCTGTACCATACCTGAGTGACTGACCCTGCCCATTGGAGAAGGAGGTGAAAAGTATCGTGCTGATGAGCAAACAACAAAGAACATACAGCCCACCTGCTCAGATATAACCAAATAAAACAAAAAAGCAGGACGAAACAAACAAATCTACAATCAATAGATGAGGAAAATAACCACTGAATGCCCCAAAGACAGCAGACAATATCAAAACATTTATAAAAACTGGACAGGATGGCTTCAGTAGGCGTCCAAAACAAAACCCCAGGTGACCTTCCAGTAGAAGAAAAGGCACTAGACCTAACTGACAGGGAATTCAAATCTCTAATATTCAGAATTATCTAAGAGTTGAAGCAAAAAGCAGACAAAAATGAGGAAAAAATAGACAAATTCATGGAAAAGGCAGACAAATTCATGAAAAATACAAAAAATTGGAAGAATTCAAGAAAATAATACAGTAACAAAATGCTAAAATAAATTCACAACTAGAAATCATACAAAAAACAACAATTAGAAATCCAAAAGATAAACAACAAGATTTCAGAAATTGACAGTGTCATAGAAGGGCTGAGGAGCAGGTTTGAAATGATGGAAGATAGGATCAGTAAAATTTAAGACAAACACTTGGCCACAACTCTGTTTGAGGAAAAATCAGAAAAAAGAACGAAGAAAAATGAAGAAACCCTGAGAATTATGTGGGATACAATCAAAAGCAAAAATCTACACGTGATTGGAGTTCCAAAACGGGGAAAAAACAGAAAACACAGAGAGGATCATTGAAGAACTGCTGACAGAAAACTTCCCCAATATCATGAAAGATGAAAAGCTGGCCATCCAAAAAGTTCAACGAACCCCATATAGGATAGACCCCAAAAGAAAATCACCAAGGCATATCATAATCACAATCGCTAAAACCAAAGACAAAGAATCTTGAGAGCAGCTCGAGAAAAAAAAAGTTACATACAGAGGAGAAACGATAAGACTAAGCTTGGATTATTCGGCAGAAACCATGGAGGCAAGAAGGCAATGGGATGACATATGTAAAACCTTGAAAGAAAAAAATTGCCAGCCAAGAATAATATATCCTGCAAAACTCTCGTTCACATATGAGGGTGAAATTAGGTCATTTCCAGACAAACAGAAATTAAGGGACTATGTAAAAACCCAACCAAACTTATAAGACTTATTAAAGGGAGTCCTTCGATCTGAGAACAAACAACATCAGACCACAGGCTGAATATAGGACACGGGATTGTACTAGCCAGATACCAACCTAGGAAATGAACTCTTAAGGACTATGCAAAACCAAAAGAATTACAACAGGGAACCAGAGAGGTTCATCTGTAAATGACAACAGCACCAGAACAATAAAAGAGGGAATAAGCGGTGTAGGTATAGAACCT
>NW_004444112.1:2559009-2581055 GCF_000243295.1 Trichechus manatus latirostris
AGAGTATGGCCCCCAGACACCCTTTTAGCTCAGTGGTGAAGTCATTCCCGAAGTTCACCATTCAGCCAGGGATTGGACAGCCTCATAAAACGGAGTAATGAGGCACAGCAGTCCAGGGACAAGGACTAAAAAGCAGGAGGGGACAGGAAAGTTGGTGATAGGGAACCCAAGGTTGAGAAGGGACAGTGTTGACATTTCGTGGGGTTGTTAACCATTGTCATAGGGCAATATGTGTACTAACTGTTTAATTAGAAATTATTTGGTCTGCAGACTTTCATCTAAGTTACCAAAAAAAAAAAAAAGAATTATCTATGTAAGATCAAATTGACAACAGAAACTCAAAAGGTTTGATGGGAAGCCTAGGGGGCAGTGAGTTGAAGATAATGGTGATGGAATAATTTGGAAAAGGATAGTGAGAATAGCAGCACAACTGGAAGGATATAATTGATGTCACTAAATTGTACATGTAGAAACTTTTGAAATGGCGTAACTTTGGCTGTGTATATTTCCACCAAAAAAAAAGTCCTCCAAGGTTGAGAAGGGAGAGTGTTGACATATCGTGGGGTTGTTAACCAATGTCATAAAACGATATGTGTAGTGACTGTTTAATGAGAAACTATTTGTTCTGTAAACCTTTATCTAAAGTACAATAAAAAAAATAAAGAGATTGACTCAAGATACACCCTACACTAATCCTGCCTCATTAACATAACAAACACAGCCCATTCCCAAATGGAATTATAACCAGAGGTTAGGATTTACAACACATATTTTTGGGGGACATAATTCAATCCATAACATCAGCACTCTGATTAAGATTTTCAGGGTGCTTATATACAATTTTATCACGAACTTTGAACAAATTTTTTTTATTGGTTGACAATTATGTCAGAATACATAAATTTTATAAGAGAGCAGTATGTGCTCAAACATTATGAAAGCTTAAACAGAAATCTTACTAAGACAATCACAAGATCAGTGAGCCATGGTTACAAGACCTCTGGAATCTTAGAACATGTTCATTAATCTTCAATTATTTTCTGAAAGAACAGGTTTTAAGTGAAACTTAATAAATAATTAAACTAGCCCTTCTTTGGTTTCAACAAACCTGATTGCCTAGATGTAATTATATAGAAAACAAACAAGCTACTTCTAAAGGTCAGTTATAATTCGAGGCATAACTATTAACTTTAAAAATTATATACATATATATTTATTATTATACAGCACATGGGTTTCTAACGTTTAAAGATGACCTTTAGTGCCGTTGGTGAGAGAATGCTCTCTGTTTTCAAAAAGCAAAACGTATAATTTTATTTCACTTAAGGATGCATGGGATTGCATTTAGTGCCCACCCGGATAACTCAAGATAATCTCCTCAATCTCAAGATCCTAAATTTAATCACACTTGCAAAGACTCTTTTTCCTTATATAGTAACACTTACAGGTTCCAGAAATTATGAGTGGATATCTTTGGGAAGTGGGCATTTTTCAGCCTGTTACAGTCCCCATTTCACAGATGGGAAAACAGATCCCCTCAGAGATGAGAAAATTGTCCAGAGCCCCACAGCCTGCATGAGTCCAGCCCAGGCCTAGACTCAGCAGGTGCCCTCACTTTTTCTATTTGATGTCTTCCAGAGAGAGAGAGGAAGGCAGACCATCACCTGAGATTATAGGATTAGGGACTGGGACAGGAAGAGGACCAAAAAGTTCAGAGTTGAATTCCTTTCCCTCCTGAAAGGAACCAGGGCTGATGTTCTTCTGAAAGGAAGAACTGGGTCCATGTGTTCCCCTGAAATACAGCTCCCCTGGGAAGGCAGAATTGACGCCAGATTCTCAGAGTGAGGGGTTGGCTTAAAATCTGCATCCAGTGGTGACAGATGGGTTTCTTTTTCTGGCTTTCTCTCTTTTTGAGAACCGTTGTGAACTCATGGATGATTGTGGATTCATTGTGTGTCAGTCAAAAACCAAAAACCAAACCCATGGTTATCAATTCCAAATCAGCGACCCTATAGGACAGAGTAGAACTGCCCCATAGGGTTTCCAAGGAGTGACTAGTGAATTCTAACTGCCAACATTTTCGTTAGCAGCTGAGCTCTTAACCACTGCGCCACCAGGGCTCCATGTGTCAGTCAACAAGTCATCATTCATTCTGATGTTGGCTTGTGTTCTTTTAACATGTCCCCAACATTCTTTGGGTGCTTCTTTTGTGGCATAACAAGGTGTTCCAGGCTTAGCCATTTCTCCCAGGAGACCTGGCTCCTCTCAGCAGGGGTAAACACCATTTCCCAACCTTTAATGAAATTTCGGCAAAGGGGAGGATTATCTGCTGATAGTCACACAATAAGGTGCTTGTAGTATGTAGTGTCAACATGGCCGCCAGTTGGTAGCGGGAAGCTTGAGTGAACACAAGGGGACTCACCCAATACCCCCTGTGGGGGGCTTTAGCCAAAAATATTTGGCCTGAATACCAACAGGTCTTTAGATTTAATTTCACAGGAGCTGCAGTGGAAGATAGGAGCCCTGGTGGCACCAGTAGTTAAGCATTCAGCTGCTAACCAAAAGACTGGCAGTTTGAATCCACCAGCTGCTCCTTGGAAACCCAATGGGGCAGTTCTACTCTGTTCTATAGGGTCGCTATGGGTCGGAATTGACTCAGTGGCAATGGGTTTTGTTTGGTTTCTTGCAGTGGAAGATAAGTGCAAGCAGTTTGCCATCTGTTAACCTAAAAGTTGGCTGTTCGAACCCACCCAGTGGTGCCGCAGAAGAAAAGCCTGGAGAATTGCTTCCGTAAGATTTCAGCCAAGAAAACCCTATGGAAAAACAACAAAAAATAAATAAATAAAATTATTTAAAAAAAAAACTACCTATAGAGCAGTTCTACTCTGTCGCATATGGTTGCCATGAGTTGTTACCAACTTGATGACAACGAATTTGTTTTTTCTTTTTGGAACAGGGAACGTCAAAAAGCCCATGCAACAGCCAGGGGCCCATCCAGAATGGGGCATGTTTTGCCAGAAACCAGGGTCCAATGTCCTCCCCTAGGCATCACAAAAGGCGCTATAAATCTCTACAGCCAGAAACCAGATCCTTGGCCTGAGGCTGGAGGTGGAGGGAGAGGTGAAGGAAGCCAAGTGGAACAAAGTTGTTTAAGATGGAGGGAAGTGTTCTGAAACTGGATAGTGGTGGTGGCTGCACAATGATATGAATTTACTAAAAAATCATTGATGGGTACACCCATAATGGGTGTATTTTATAGTATATAAATTATACTTCAATACAATTCTTTATAAAGGGGAGGAGGCACATGGATTCACAGACACCAAAGGACATGCTTGGCGCCCAGCAATCATGAATGGGTCCCTGGCAAAGACAAACCTGCCCTCAGAGCCCATATTTGGGAATATGGGCGTGTGTTTGAATAATAGCTGACATAAGGCTCATTTCCAAAATGTGAAGATAACTCAATACCCCCACTTTCCCACATCATCATTATGACCCCAGACACCCACGACACTTTCTCTCTCTGATTCTACCTACCCAGAGTTGGGTCTTCACAAGTTATGACTGTCTTTCCCGTCCCTGCCAAATAGGCAAACGCCAGCCTCTCTGCTGCCTTTCACTGTCCCCAGTGAGTTTGATAACAACCCATTGCACCACCCTGGAACTCCTAAACAAAAACAAATAGTAACAACACAAAAAGACTGCTGCTTCTCCAGGGTCCCAGCACCCCGGCCCCATACTGTGCCCTTGGATTAATTTTGAAAAGTTTAAAAATCAGAAACACACAGAGAACAATATAGCACACACTGGGGACTCACATCCCCAAATTAGCAAATGTTCTAGTTTTGTTAGTCAAGGTCATGGTGAGGTTCTTCTTGCTTTATTAACGCATCCAACCGAAGCCAGGTTAAAATGTCTCCATTAAAAGACGTTTCTCAGTGGTACCCCATTGTATCTGCTACTTCGAGGGCACCCTGGGGCTGGGAATTCCAGCAACCTGAGTAAGTGAAAGCCGGCACTTGTGCGTGTTTACTACCCTAGTGTCGATACTGCCCTTCCGCCTCCGGACACCAGCTCTCTCATACACTCCGCCCATTTCAAGTGAACAATTCAATCATTTTTAGTAAATTTAGCAAGTTATACACTATTACTACTGTCCTGTTTTAGGACATTCCCGTCACCCCCAATGAGATCCCTAAGCCCATTTGTTGGTGCTGTGAATCCCAGTTTCCACCCTCTACCTCTGGCAACCACCCCCAACCACTACGGTGTCGTGGTAGATTTGTCTTTCCTGGGCGTTTCATATCAATGGGATGATACAATATGTGGTCTCAGACCGTGCCTGCGCTGGCCGTCACTTTAACCTCGGGCTCCTGTGTCACCCAGACATTTTGAGTTTTGTCTGGTCGGATTGTTCAGTGTTTTCTGTTAGGAACTGTGCCCTTCACCTCTGGCCTGAGAAGTGCGTTCCAAGTGATGTAGGGAAACTGAGGCAGAACGGCCCCCTAGCCCTGCTCTTCCTGGCTGTCCTAGTGGCTGAGACCATAGACCCATAGTGATCAGCCCAAACTCACCACACCCTGACCACGTCCCCTCCCACATGACAACACACCCCTACCTGCTCCCTGCCCTGCCCTCTTTGTGTTTAGGACATTGATTAACTTGTTACTTTTATCCTCAGGCTGCCTCTTTTGAAAACAGGAATAGATTTCCTAGTAGTCCGACTGACTAACTTTTAGAGTTTCCTCACTCCTTAGTGTGCCGCGCT
The DNA here is from genome assembly GCF_000243295.1 of Trichechus manatus latirostris. Lineage (NCBI taxonomy): Eukaryota > Metazoa > Chordata > Mammalia > Sirenia > Trichechidae > Trichechus > Trichechus manatus. The sequence continues at coordinate 2,563,781 of NW_004444112.1, forward strand.
GTGGAACAATGGACCACGTTTGACTTTTTGTATCTGGTGTCTGAAAATAGCCTGAGCAATTAAGGTGCTCTTTGTTTTTCTAAAAAGGTTGACTCTTAGAACCCACCCAGAGGTGCCTCAAAAGAAAGGTCTGGCATCTACTTTTGAAAGGTCACAGCCATGAAAACAGTTCTACTGTGAGCAGTTCAACTCTGACACACATGGAGTCCTGCGAGTTGGAATCAACATGACAGCAACCGGTTTTGTTTATTAGTTTATTTCCATTTGGGTATTCTCCTTCCAGTTGTCTTCTCAGGCACTGCCCTTGTGGCTGGAAAGGTGTTCCCTTTTGTCTTTACATATGAAAGCACATTAAACCTTTTCTGTGTTGCAAATGGAGCCCTGATGGCATGGTGGTTAAGAGCTTGGCTGCTAACCAAAAAGTCCGCAGTTTAAATTCACCAACCGCTTATTTGAAACCCTGTGGGGCAGTTCTACTCTGTCCTATAGGGTCAACTATGAGTCAGAAGCAACTTGAAGGCAGTGGGTTTGGGGTTTGTTTTTTTTGTTAATGTTGCAATTACCCTCCGCCCCATTCCGGAGAAAAGCTCTGGATCCTTGTCTGGGCGTTGTTATTTTTTGATAAATCCTGAAGGCCACATATTGTATGTGGTATATAAATTACCACAAACCTGGGCCCATTGCTTCTGTTGCCTCCATGGGCTCCACCTGGGCCTGGGTCCAGTCTCCTCTCCAGCCCCCTCCCCAGGCTGCAGCTTCTGGGATCCGTCATGTCCTTCCCTCCACCTCTGACATGGCTTCTCAGGACAGCTCAACCATCAACTGCTGGTACTCACCTTGCCAGGGAACTTCTTCACCTCCACCCCTCCGCCTCCAGCCTGAAAGCATTTCTCAGTGGACATGCTCAGTGTCTGTGCCCTCTGCCAGGTGGATGCTCCTGGCTGGCAGAAGTGTGTGCCTGGGTCCCAGGACTTGGCACAGCCCACACCCCACAGCTGGCACAACTCAGACTGCATACCTGGCACAGCCCAGACTGCACATCTGGCACAGGCCCGCCAGGTTGGGGCTGGGTTTGTAGGCACTGAAACGCAAAACACTGGGCTTTACCCTTGGACAGTGGCTGCCACAGAAGGAGGCACCAGATGAGAATGGAGCAGGGAGGGAGCTTGGGGACCCCGATGGAGCTGGCAGCAGAAAGGGCTCCTGGTGTCTTGGTGTCCACATCTGCCAGCTGAGGGGGCCTGGCTTACCCCATCGAACGATATCTTCTGCTCCTTTCATGCGTCTGTGGCAGCTGGAATCTCACAGCTTCTTCCCTATGCCCAGCCCGTGGTGCCTACCCCTTCCATCCCTCACTGCCCCCCTAGATTCTGGGGCCTGGCCTGGGATTTTCATTTGCAGGCCACAACACCCCCACCCCAACCGCCGCCCTGATTTATTTAACCTGTGTCCTCAGCTGTACTCATTTATTCATCCACATGTCCCACAATCACCATGACAAGGTCTTTGGACAGAAAAGCAAAATCGACTTTTTCTCAAGGCCCGTGACTCCTGCAGCCCCAGCTGCCACCTCTTTTTTCTGCTCGAGGAGTCTGGGCTTGAGTTTTTTCCTCCTGCTTTAAAAAAAAACAAACAAACATTGCTGTCAAGTCAATTCTGACTCCTAGCAACCCTATAGGACAGAGTAGAACTGCCCCATAGGGTTTCTAAGGCTGTGAATCTTTACAGAAGCAGACTGCTACATCTTTCTCCTAAGAGTGGCTAGTGGGTTCGAACCGCTGACCTTTCAGTTAGCAGCTGAGCACTTAACCACTGCACCATCAGGGCTCCTTTCTCTTCCTGCCTACCCAGGCCTAAGAAGAACCCTGGTGACAAAATGGTTAAGTGCTTGGCTGCTAACGGAAAAGTTGGCAGTTTGAACCCACCTAGAAGCGACACAGGAGAAAGACCTGGCTATCTGCTCCCATAATGATTACAACCTAGGAAAACCTATGGGCAGTTCTACTTTGTCCCATGGGGTTGCTATGAGTTGGAATTGACTTGATTGGCACATAACAATACCACCCAGGCCTACTGGGCCACACCCCCATCTCACCATCATCCTCCTAGTCTCTCCCCTGGAGGCTGAGACCTCCTCTGAAGCCCTATGTCCTTTCCTTCCTACCCTGAATCTGTCCCCTGCTCTCCCATTGCTGCCTACCTGGCCTCCTGCATTTGCCATGCTACTAGGTCCACTGTCCATCCCACAGCCCTTTAAATGTGCAAATGGGACTGTAACAAATTATCACAAACCCAGTGGCTTAACACAACACTCATTAAGTAGCTCACAGTTCTGTAGTCAGAAGTCTAGGCAACATTTCTTGCTTCTTAGGAGGGAACTCCTAAGGCCACAATCAAGGCGTTGGCTGGGCTGGGCTGTTATCTGGAAGATGGGAAGAAGAATCTGCTTCTAAGCTCATTTAGGTCATTGGCAGAATTCAGTTTCATGTGGTTGTAGGCCTGAAGTCCCCATTTCCTTGCTGGCTGTCAGCTCGGGGTCATTCTTAGCTTCTAGAGGCAGCCTACATTTCTCATCCTGTGGCCCCCTCCACCTTCAAAGCCCATGGAGTCCTTTTCTTACTTCGAATCTCTCTGCCTTCCCCTCCTGCCTTTAAGGACCCTGTGATTACTTTCTAAAAACCCATTGCCACTGAGTCAACTCCAATTCATGGCAAGCCCATGTGTTACAGAGTAGAACTGCTCTGTAGGATTTTCTTGGCTGTGATCTTTATGGAAGGAGACTGCCAGGCCTTTCTTCCATTGTACTACCAGGTGGGTTCAAACCACAAACCTTTAGGTTAGTACCTGAAAGCGAGCCATTTGTACCACCCAGGAATTATTTGGCCCACCCAATTAATCCAGGACCATCTCCTTATTTTAAGGGCAGCTGATTACTTGTCGCTGTGTAGTTGGTTCTAACTCATGAAGACCATGTGTTACAGAACAGAAGTGAGCTCCACAGGGTTTTCTTGGCTGTGCTCTTTACAGAAGTACATCGCCAGGTCTTTCTTCTGTGGCACTGCTGGAAGGGTCAGTTAGTAGTCGAGCACAAACCTTTTGGGCCACTCAGGGATCATATAATTACATCCACAAAGCCCCTTTTGCCATGCAGTGTAACTATTTCACAGGTGATGTCACATTCACAGGTTCTAGAGTACTGGGGCATGGAATCTTGGGGAGGGCATTTTTAGAATTCTGTCTCCCACATCAGTTTTACTTGCAATGTCCCAGCAACCTATGGGGTCAAGCCCAGTGGACACTAAGAGGAGGGAGAAGTGGCTGTTGGCACCTTCATTCCTGTGTGCTGCAGCTGTAGCCGCTGTGTGCCAAGGTGAAGGACACAGTTGACCCTCCTGCCCTCACAGACCTTCTGATAGAAGAAGAGAGAGTTTGAGGTCAGGGAGGATACCTGGGGGAATGTGATGGCCTTTGACCTGTATAGGAGGGTCCTACAGGCAGAGGGAGCAGCACAGGCATAGCAGTTCCAGGCAAAGGGGTGGCACCACAAGGGGTGTATGATCATGGAGCAGCGACAGGGAGAAGGGAGGAAAGGGGGTTAGCAAGCGTGTTGGGAGCAGACCATACAGGACTGGGCAGGCCACAGTAAGGGGCTCAGGTTGTGAATAGGGACAACGAGACCATCAGACATGTGTTTGTGAGGTTCCTTCAGGTGTGGCCACAGATGGGCTGCAGGCAGAGACAAGACAGTGACTCCCCACCTGGCCTGTACCTTTCCCTCCTTGACCTTCAAACACCTTACCTACAACACAGCAACCCAGCAGCTGCCTAGGTGGGGCAAGCACCTCGGCCTTGTCCTCTTCCCTGAGGCTTACACTTCAGCCCCCATGCTAGACTCCACACCTGTTGAGCTGTTCAATATGGCATGTGATCCACTGAGGCCTTGGGATCTTCTGACCTCAAGCTTCAGGACCTCCTACCTCCCTCCAGCCCCCAGGAGTAGAGCCAAAAGCCCAGCTAGTCCAACATTCCAATCTCACTGGCTAGTGGGTCTGGCTCATGGGCACCCTGCACAGCTGCCCCCATCTCAGGGCCTTGCAGACAAGAGGCTGTTTCCTTTGGACGGCTCATCCCATAGATTCTGTCCCATCTGGTGCCTTCTGGTCTTTCAGGTCTGTCCACTTGCCACCCTCCTGGCTTATGCAACCACAGCTCACCCTCCTACACTCTGTTACTTTTCTGAGTTCAGGCCCAGGGTGTGGCGTGCAAAAGGCGCACATTCATTCATTTGTTCACTCCTCACCTTAGGGCAGGTGAGCCTGGTGGTCCCGTAGGGGTGAGGGGCGTGGGGTCTGATTGCCTCCACCTTCCGGCTGGGACCCAGGCTCAGGGCAGGGGATGGGAGCCATAGCCTTGGTGGCGTTGGCTCCCCCATTCTCACCTATGCCCCGCGTGGGGCTGGGGTACGAGTAAGACAGAGGCCCGCAGCCTGCTTAAGATTCCACTGCCTCAAGCAACTTCCTTGACACACCCTGTAGCTTTACATCCACATCCTGGTTCCCCTTTCTTTAACTGCTGCCCAAAACTTGAGGAAATCGGCGGAAACCGGTTTCCGCACCAGGTTGATGTTCAGGACAACCTTTTAGCTCATTAAGTACCTCATACGTAATAAGTTCCCCGCTTCTGGACGGAGTTTAACTGCCATTTTCTGAACATGCGCTACATGGTTGTATGTAAACTCCATCGCGCCTGCTAGTATGATTAAGAATGTTGCTGATGTAATTTGTATGAACTTCCTACTTGTAAACTCCATAAAAGTAACTTTCCTTCTCACCCTCGCTGGGCAGTCTTGGCGGCAACAGCCCTATTCTTTCCCTTGTGCAACCAAATGAAAGCGCCTTTCTTGATCTCCCCATCTTGGTCTCTCATTTATTGGCTGAGACGAGTGGCACCGAGCAGAACTTAGGGTTTCCACCCTGCAACAGGACGGGTGAGGGAGCAAACGCGACTCTTGTCCCCACTGTGTTATGGGGAAAACGCCGCCTCCCGTTCTTGCAACGGGGCTTAAGCTGGCCAAGATTGGCCATGGGGCTTCAGCCTGGACTACCAGCTTGCCCTCCATTACTGCGTATCTTCTTAACCCTGGGCCGTGCAAGCAGGGGCGTGGCCCACAGATTGACAACACAGGTCCCAACTCCCGCCCTGTCTCTATGGCGACGCCGGAAGGGTGCTCTGGCCCAGAGCTTCCCAGCGCCTGGTCAGTCCCAGTTTCCAAGACTTTGGTTTCTCCTGGGTAGGGGGCCGGAAGTGCTGTCAGGCGGCGAAGCTGATCTCCATGGAAACGCCGGAAACGTGCTTAGGACCAGCGCTCCCCGGCGCCGTGGCCGCAGTGGAGTTGGGTTCCGCCCGGATCGCGGCCCGGAAGTGCGGCCTTGGTGGCGGTGAGCAGGAGGAGGCCACGGCCAAGCCTGGTGACTGAGGAGGAGCAAGAGGTGGGGTCGAGCGGGCGGGCATCCCCCTGCCGCTGGGCCCGCAAGGAGGCCCAGGCGTGCCAGGGGAGAGGCGCTCGTTCTGGGCTCGGAGAGCTGCAGAGCGTACGCTGCGGCGGACGCGAGGGGGCGCTGCAGGACCGGGGCACGGCGCTAGCAAGGGCGCGCAAGCGGGAGACCTAGGGCGGCGGGGGGCTTGCACGGGTGCAGCCGCAGCGGAACTGAGAGGGGACTCGGCGCAGGGTAGGGCGCTAGCAATGGTACGGAGTACGGGAGAGGGTGCTCTGAGTAAAAGGCATGGCATGGGCAAAGGCGTGGCGGTAGGAACGCGATATCAGACCGGGAGGATGGGCCTGGGCGGCGGGTCTCAGAGGGGGACCTTTGTTCTGAGGTATCCAGGAAGGCCCTGCATCTGGAAAGAGGAATCAGAGTCCGCAGGGACGCAGGGCAGGCGGGTCAGCAGAGGAATTCATGCCCTGCTATCTGATGCGCAGGTTTCAGCCTCTGTTACTCGGGCAGGACTTTAGATGCCTGGTGAATAAAGACCGGGAAGGGTGCTTCTGACTGAAGTAATGGCACGTGCCGTTTGAGGAATACCAGGAATTCATCGTCATAGAGGGTTCTGAGCAGAGGAGGGTCCCGATCTGAGTTAGGTCTGAGCGGGCTCCCTCTGGCTGTTGCGTGGGGAATCGACCGGGAGGTGGGGGGCGTGGAGGAGTCCAGTGACGAGTCTACTGCCACAGTGCAGGCCGGTGGTAACCGGAGCAGTAGAAGTGTGCAGAAGTGGACTAGGGGAATCAGATGTGGGGGACGCAAGAAAGAGGAGTCTGGCCTGAGCAACGGAAGGCAGTGGGGGCATCAGGAGCCAGAGGGGTTCAGGCTGAGAGCCCGAAAGCCCCTGAGGATGTAAGGACAGGATTCAGCGGGACGCCCTTTGGGGCTGTGCAACCCTGCGCGAGCACCAGAGTGGGTTGATCTCAGGGTGCGCGCCGTGTCCCAACTCTTGTCGCCTAGACTGTAGGTGAAGCTTGTAGGTGTGTACAGCTTGGGTGTGGGGTGAGCCAGGTGCCCCATCCTTGTTTGTCAGAGGAAGCCGACCAAGCAAGTGTGGGGTCACCTGCTTGGCATGTGAAGTAATAGGGGCTTTGCAGAGACCCCTGGGGGGTACTCCCTCCACTTTCCAGTGCCTGAGGGTGGTAAATGCCTGGTTCATTGGACGGGGGTTCACAAAAAGCTCTGGATTGCCCAGCCATGCTGGCCTAGTCCACCTGTGCCCACTCAGTCACACACCCCTGCGCTTGTCCACACACACCCTCTGTCTGCCACACCCACTTCCTGTGTCCCACGGTCCCCATTGAGACCCCAAGAGGCAGTGGGAGGTACCTCCCTGCCAGTTGGGCAGGGGTCTGCCAGAGACGGAATCTGGCTTTATGTTTGGTGCCTGCCAGGCTAATGCCCAACCTATCCTCAACTCTTTGTGTCAGGCACACCACAAATCACCCAGCCCATCTTCCATCTCTCACGAAGGGACACTCCACCCCATCTCCCATCCTCCAGGAGGACCTCTCCATACACTACTTAACATAACGCTGTTCTAAGGCAGCAGTCTGGGGTCTGCACTGGGCCTTAGATGCTCAGAGGCTGGGGGATGGGTCAAATGGGAGGAGTTGCAGCCAGGCTAGAGGGGACAGGGTCCAGTGTTTCCACCACCTGTTCTGCTTTCTGGGTTGAGGGGCAGCCAGTTCTGGATAGAGTCCCTGGCCTCTTCTCCATGAGGTTGCCCCTGAGAAGGGAACATGGGGAGAGCATACTCATACTGGAGGTGGAGGCGCCTGGGCCAGGGATGGGCAGTCCGAGTCCTGGGCCCTGTGCAGTGAGTAAGGATGGAGAAGGGGGAGGGCAGGCATTTGGCGTGGGGGGTATCCCCATCCTCTTTCACGGGTGTGGTGTGCTGGGGGCTGCAGAAATGGAGGGAGCTGCTGAGGTCCTGGGGATGTCTGAGGACTCAGTTTTGGACCTCGGGCTGTGCCATGTGCTGGGACAGAGCATAATCCCCAGCTGACCTCTCTTCCCAACTCCTGTCTTGTGCAGATGGCTGCGGCGGAGGCAGTGCACCACATCCATCTGCAAAACTTTTCTCGCTCCTTGCTTGAGACCCTAAACGGACAGCGACTGGGCGGTCACTTCTGTGACGTGACCGTGCGCATCCGCGAAGCCTCGTTGCGCGCACACCGATGTGTACTGGCGGCCGGCTCGCCCTTTTTCCAGGACAAGCTGCTGCTCGGCCACTCGGAGATCCGCGTGCCGCCAGTGGTTCCTGCGCAGACGGTGCGCCAGCTCGTGGAGTTCCTTTACAGCGGCTCTTTGGTGGTGGCGCAGGGCGAAGCGCTGCAGGTGCTCACGGCTGCATCAGTGCTGCGCATCCAGACGGTCATTGACGAATGCACGCAGATCATTGCACGTGGGCGTGCCTCTGCCCCAGGCGCCCCGGTGCCTGCACCCCTCCCTGCACCAGTGCCGCCGCCACTCGCACCCGCGCAGCTGCGCCATCGCCTGCGCCACCTCCTGGCCGCGCGCCCCCCTGGCCACTCCGGCGCCGCACACAGCCGCAAGCAGCGCCAGCCCGCGCGCCTGCAGCTGCCTGCGCCCCCGGTGCCCGCCAAGGCCCAGGCGTCTGACACTGACCTGGCGTTCCCTGCGCCCCCTGATGACGGTGGCGAAGATGACGAGGATGAAACCGACGATGAGACCGATGGCGAGGATGGAGAAGGGGGCGGCAGTGGTCCTGGTGAAGGCCAGGCGCCTCCTGCCTTTCCTGACTGTGCTGCAGGTTTTCTCAACACCACCGCAGACAGTGCACAAGAGCACCCCCCTGCGCCTGCCGGCCTTCCTGACTACAGTGGTGTGGGGAGGGAATTCCTCCGGGGAGCTGCAGCAGCCGAGGACGTGTTTCCTGACAGCTACGTCTCTGCCTGGCAAGACGAGGACGGTACCACTGCCGAGGCCTGTCCTGCCGAGACATCTGCCCCTGCCCCTGCCCCGCCCGACTGCATCCTGGCCGGCTCCCGCCCGCCGGGTGTGAAGACCACCGGGCCACCCGGCTCACTCTTCCCCTTTCGCCTGGGTGCTCCCGGGCCACCGACACCCGCGCCCCCACCCCCTTTCTACCAGGCGCTCCAGTCTGACGCGGCTCCAAGTGCTGCTACCCAGTTAGGGGAGACGCCAGCCCCGCCTACCGCTCCTGCTGCGGCCCCATCGGGCACCGCGGCGCGCTCCTCGGCCGCAGAGACGCCCGCCTATGAGTGCACCCACTGTCGCAAAACGTTCAGCTCTCGGAAAAACTACACCAAGCACATGTTCATCCACTCGGGTGAGCTGGGAAGGGACCCCTCTGCCCAGGTCTCTGAACTCCTTGGTCTCTGGTCATTGGAGATTCACTCCCTCAGGAGGGGTCGGGCCCTGGGGGAGTGGGGGTCTGACGCAGGCGCAGTTTGCCTCTCTTGGTCATGCGATCCCAGGGGGCAGGAGGTAGCAGAGGGGTGGGTAATGAGGGGGCTACATGGTTCCAGGCCTTGGCTGCACCCTCTGTAAACTGGGTATCCATCCAGGCCTGTTGTTCTTTGGTGACCCCAGGAGGCCTGGATATGGAGCCTAAGTGGATAGCTCGTGGGTGGACTGAGTTGTGGGGAACAGGTCATGGACCGCGCCTCTGTCCCTCTACCTCGATTTGTAGGTGGGGATCCTGAGGCTGTGTAGGGGAACCTGCCCAAGGAGTTTGGAAAGGTGGTGGTGGAGGCTTTAGTTGGGTGCAGGAGCCTGGAATAAGTGGGGAGGCTTAACCCTGGGTAGACTTAGCCCAGACTAGGCTGGGTAGTGGGCGCTGGGCCTCTCCAGACAGCAGGTCAGGGGTTGAAGGTGAGGGGGAGTGTACGGGCCTAAGGAGAGTGTGGGGAACCTGCAGAAAGGGGGAAGATTAGGGCCTGAGGAGCCCTTGCACCAGGGACAGGAGGAGGTAGGTGCTGCAACGTAGACACCCCTGGCCCAGGAGGGAGGAAAGGGGGCTTTGCCAAGGCTGCAGCAAGGTCCCCTCAGACCAACACTAGGGTAGGTTAGAGAGACTGCTCCGAAGCAGCTAACCCAAACCAAACCAATTGCTGTAGAGTTGATTCCTACTCATGGTGACCCTATAGGACAGAGTAGAACTGCCCCATAGGGTTTCTAAAGAGTGGCTGGTGGGTTCGAGTTGTCAGTGTTTTGCTTAGCAGCCGAGCTCATAACTACCAGTGGAGCGCAAGGGTGGAGCTTGGAAGTGTGGCTAGCTGTGCTGCTTAGCAGCCGAGCTCATAACTACCAGTGGAGCGCAAGGGTGGAGCTTGGAAGTGTGGCTAGCTGTGCTGCTTAGCAGCCGAGCTCATAACTACCAGTGGAGCGCAAGGGTGGAGCTTGGAAGTGTGGCTAGCTGTGCTGAGCCAGGCACAAGGTGGGAGTGGACAGGGGTGTTTGATCAAAGCTGAGCTTGGTGTCAAGGAAAGTAGAGATTTGGCTGGAAGGCCACACCACAGTGGAGAGCTGTGTGTGAGAGAGAGAGAAGATCCAGATCTGCAGGGCAGGAACTTGGTGTTTCACCCTGAGTGGAGAGGAAGCAGTCAAAATGTTCTGAGCTGGAGAGTGATGAGATGTGATTTACATCTTAAAATCTCCCCCTAGCTGTCTTGGGGAGGATGGGGAGAAGATAGGGAGTAGGTGAAAGAAGGGGTGCTAGGTGGTCAGCAAGTGGAGGAACTTCCAGGGGCCCCAAGGCAATGCAGTCCTTGCCTGAAGCAGTGCCCCGAAGCCCTCTGCTGCCGACACAGCCTGCTTACCCTCCTCTGATCTAGGGTGAGGGGTACAGCCCACTGTGTTCCCCAGGGACATTACAGCAGGCAAGGACTCTGGGCAACAGGGGCTTACTGCAGGAAGGGGGCAGGCGTGCCCCGTTCTCTCTTCGCATAGGGGCGAGGGGCCTTTCCATAGTGTCCTCAGAATTGAAACCAGTGGTCAGAGTTGAGGACTCTGTGGGCATGGGGGGGACGGGGTAGGGGATTGTGGGGAAGTGAGGTCAGCCCCAGTGTCTCCCTGAGCCAGGCACAGTGCAGTTTGGAGTGCGGAGGTGAACGGAGATCCTGTTGTATATCTCTGCCTGTGGTGAAGGGAAGTTCGGGAGTTGGAGAGTAGGGGTCCCTGTGGGGCAGTGGGATCTCGGGATGACGGTAGTAGTCTGGGAGTGAGATGGGCGTCCTTGCTGGGCAGGATGATCCTAGGGTGAGGGGCAGTCTGGGAGGGGAGGGGAGGGGTGTCCTTGTCTGGCAGGGTGTCCCGGGGACTTCCACCCGGCTGACGTGTGCACGCGGCCCGTCCTTTTGCCTGCAGGGGAAAAGCCGCACCAGTGCGCCGTGTGCTGGCGATCCTTCTCGCTGCGCGACTACCTGCTCAAGCACATGGTCACGCACACGGGAGTGCGAGCCTTCCAGTGCACCGTCTGCGCTAAGCGCTTCACGCAGAAGAGCTCGCTCAACGTGCACATGCGCACGCACCGCCCTGAACGTGCGCCCTGCCCTGCCTGCGGCAAGGTCTTCTCGCACCGGGCACTGCTCGAGCGCCACCTGGCCGCACACCCAGCTCCCTGATCCGGGGCCCGGCCACACCTCGCACACTGAGGCCATGCCCCGCGCACTGAGGCCATGCCCATGGTAGGCCAGGTCACACCCCAAGTCTCCAGGCTGCACCCACAGTGCATTCAGCCACGCCTTACACAGTGGCCACCCGCACCGTAGGATCAGTCGCGCCACCTCGAGCTACTGAACACAGTTGTGGATCTGGACCAGGTCCCTACCTGAGGCAGTCTGCTCACTCCTGTCCTGCGTGCCCAGGGCAAGCCAAACCCACAGCAGTGTCTTAATCATGCTTCCTCCACCAGACCACTCGCCCCTGAGCACAGGTCCCCCTTCTCTGCCTCCACCCCTCCTGCAGACCTGATGGAGGGGCCAGCCCTGCTTCCCCATTTCCTCCCACATACTTGGACTTTCCAGAAACCCGACCAGCTCTGAGAACTGGACCATTTCCAGTCTGAACAGGACGCTGGGATCCATGGACTCGTGGCTCCACCCTTGATCCGCATCTCCCATCTCCCCTTCCTGTGTGGGTGGGGTGGAGTGGGGCAAAGTCTGGGGCTGCTCCCCAGCCCCAGTGTAGGACTGGGTGAGGCCCAGAACCCCTCCCCCATCCCCCGACCAGGGTATCCCTCCTTCAGGCACCTAAGGGGGTCAGGTGGCCCACCAAGGACTTGAGGCTGGGCCTTGTGATGTAATAAAGGACAGTGGGCCATGGGGCCTGAGTCGTGGGTGTCTCCCCTAGACTGTGCCCGTCGGGCTCAGCCCACCCATCTCTGGAGGTATCCTATGGTCAGCCCCAGCCTCCTGCCACCATTCTGGGCCTCTGTTCTGGGGGAGTGGGGAAGGAATGGGCATAGAGCTGGCGCTTGGCTCTCCTGGGGCCCTTGGTCCTGTAAGGGGGCAGCTTCTTCCCTGTCTGAGGTGGATCTCCTAGAGGGAGGTCACATATGGGAACCCCCTCTCCTCAGACTCCTGGCTGCTGTCCACAGTGCAGATTTCCAGGCTGAGATCCTCTAGCTAGACTGTCAGGGGTCCTTTGGATGTCAGTCTCCCACCCTACCCCTGCCCCCATTCTGACAGGTATGTTGGTTGAGCACCTTACTTTTGGGTGAGTGGGTGGGGGTTTATCAGGAATTTTGAGGTCAGGATGCCTTGAGATAGTCCAAGCCCCAGGATACCTTCCTTGGCCACTGGGAGCACGAGTTCCAGGTCGTGATGCCAGGGCTGGGCACAGTGGCCGCTTGAGGGATGGGCAGTGTCTTAATTATCTAGCGCTGCTATAACAGAAATACCACAAGTGGATGGCGTTAACAAACAGAAGTTTATTCTCTCACAGTCTAGGAGGCTAGAGGTCCGATCGCAGGGTGCCAGCTTCAGGGGAAGGCTTTATCTTTGTTGGCTCTTGGGGAAGGTCCTTGTCATTAATCTTCCCTGGTGGAGGAACTTCTCAGCACAGGGACCCCAGGTCCTGTGCTAGTCTCCTGGCTCTCGTTTCTTGGTAGTATCAGGTCCCCATGTCTCTCTGCTTGCTTCTCTCTTTTATATCTCAAAGGAGATTGACTTAAGACACAACCTAATCTTGTAGATTGTTTCCTGCCTCATTAATATAACTGCCTCAAATCTGGCCTTATTAACATCATAGAGATAGGGTTTACAACACACAGGAAAATAACATCAGATGACAAAATGGTGGACAATCACAGAATACTGGGAATCATGGTCTAGCCAAGCTGACACATTTTTTGGGGACACAGTTCAATCCATAAGAGGCAGTGACCAGGATCCCTGGGCCCAATGGATGGCTGAAGACAGGCCTGCAGTCTCGCAGGCTACATCATCTGGCTGGCACCTCTCACCCTCCAGCATGGTGGGAGGCTCCTGGCTTGGATGCCAGGCCTATCTGGAGCTGGTGGGGGGAGGGGAGTGCAGCCTGGAGGAACAAGCCCAGCTGGTTCCCAGAGGTTAAGGGCTAAGGCCTTCCTGTTCCAACCACACACAGATGTCCAAGCCCCTGACCCTTAGTGATGCAGGGGGTGGGCTATAGAGCTGGGTTTGAGTTCTGGCACTGCATGTGCTCATTTACTGAGTATTTCCTGTTTAACTGGCAGGGGGCTAAGCTCCTGGGTTCATGATTCCAAGGCTGCAGCTGAGTCCTGCTCCCTCGGCGGCTCGTGGTCCAGGGTCTTGTGGACAGGGCTGTAGCCTGGCTGAGCCCCATCTCCCCATGGGTTAAGTGAGTACCACGGGAGAACCTCCCTCATAGGTGCACAGAACTGTGGTCAGTGCTCCTGGCAAGGCCCGACTTTTGATCCTGTTTATGTTCAGTTTCGCCAATTGGATTGTTAGCTCCCTGAGGGCAGGATTTCTGCCTGGTGCACAGTGTGTGTGTGAGGAGAAGGAAGGGGGGAGGTGCTAGCCCTGGAGCAGGAAGGTAAGGACAGCAAGGAGGGATGACAGGGGAGGCTGGTGGTACCCATGAAAGGGCCAGAGAATTGGGTCTCCAGAGGTCAGCCACAATGGCAGAGGGAGGACAGAGGCCAATGAGAGGAAAGGGGACCCTGTAGATAATGGCAGAGGCAAAGAAGTGACAAATGTGACAGAGAAGAGGGCCTCCACAAGTGAGGACAGGAGAGGGCCCCAGGTGGGCAGTGACAAACGCAGAGGAACTGGAGCCAAGCAGAGTACCTAGCAGAGCAAAACAGGCTGTCACAGCACGGCCGGGAGCAGAGCCCTGGCCAAGAGCAACCACTGTCAACAGTTCCTGGGAAACCAACACGGAGGCAGGCCTGGTGTGATCCCCTGGAGGTCCAGAGGTTGGGAACAGCCAGCACCAGTGTTAGAGGTGAGATGGTGCACACTGCTGCCACTTTGAGGAGGGAGCTGGTGCAATGGGGGTTAGGCCCAGGCTGGTCCTGCCACTGCTGCTGTTGCTGCAGGCCCTGGGGCAGTCTGCGTGGCCGGCTGCCGTGATCCTGGTGCTGTGCTCTCTGGTTGCTGGGGGACCCCACCTGTGGCATGCTGTTTGGCCTGGCCATTCTGGTGTGACCCTGGCTTGGCCCCTGGATGCCCCACTGGCTGAGCCTAGTGGCCACAGCAGTCACACCAGTCCTGCTGCTATCCAGCTGCCAGCTGACATCGCCTTTGTGGTCCAGATCCTCTGCTTGGGGTTGCAGATGTGGGCACAGCTGAGCCAACAGCTGCCCTGCACCTTTGTGGATGCCTTTGAGCAGCGGGCTCAAGGGCAGCCAGACTACGTGCCCTTGGTGTTCACAGGGCCTGGGGGTCTTAAGGTCACCTTCGGAGAGTTGGATGCCTTGGCCTGCCAGGCGGCATGGGCCCTGAAGGCTGAGCTGGGTGGCCCCTCCAGCATGTCTGTTGAGAAGCCCACCACTCTCCTGGTACTGGCCTTGTGGCTGGGGCTGGCCAAGCTGCCCTGCGGCCTGGATCAACCCGCACAGCAAGGGGGTGACTCTGGTCCGTGCTGTGCTGAGGTCTGGGGCCTCGGTGCTGGTGGTTGACCCAGGTGAGGGCCCTCCAGGGTCAGTGGGAGGGGGCAGGGGGCGGACAGGGAGGATGGCAATTCAAAGAACAGTGGTGATGGTGGAGGCTGAGCAGAGTCCTTTGCTTCCCACTTGCGCTCACAGCAATTAGAGTTAATATTAAATCCATCAGGAAAATTATTCTGAGGGCATCAGTTTTTATTTTCTTCAAAATGACTATTTCCATCCTTTTTGCCAAAAAAATACCAACTATGGGATTCTCTACTGAAGAATGTCAAATCGTTTCTTTGCTAGCCTCTTCCTCCGTGGCAGAAGGCTCCTCTACCCCCATCTCTGGGTTTCAGGTTCCCCACTCCCTACCTCAGAGGTGGGCCTTGCCTCACTTTCCCCTCTCACCGGTCCCTGTAGACCTCTGGGAGAGCCTGGAGGAAGTCCTTCCCAAGCTGCAGGCTGAGAACATCTGCCACTTCTACCTCAGCAACTCGTCCCCAATGCTGGGTGTGGGGGCTCTGGGGGCCGCCTTAGATGCTGCTCTCTCAGACCCAGTGCCTGCTCACTTGTGTGCAGGGATCACACCACGAAGCCCTATGCTGTACATCTACACCTCAGGAACCACCGGTAAGGGTGCCCAGCAGCTCTGGTCCCCAGTCTCTGAATTCCCGCCCTGACCTGTGCTTCACACTTGACCTCTGAAACCCACGCTGTCTTCTAATCCTGGCCTGAACTGACCCCCAGCGTGAGTCCAGTGTTCAACACTGAAATACTGCCTCTGTTCTTGATTGATTACCCACAGCTGGATTTTAGCCTCTGAATTGAAAATCCAATTTGTCCGCCCCAAAGCCAACCATGAGTCATACTTGACCACAGTCTAAGAGCCTCAAACACCGGTACAACCCTGGTGGTGGTGATCCCACACTTGTCTACCATCCATGGTGGGTCCATTTTTGACCCACCCCGCTTCCCTGCTGTCCTTTCACTACCCCACCCTTCCCACTCCTTCATCCCCCAGGACTTCCAAAGGTGGTTATCCTCACATATGAGCCGCTGCTGCAAATGTTCGGAATGCTATCGCTGTGTGGGGTCACAGCTGATGACGGTTCTGCCTCTGCACCATGTGATGGGGCTTGTCTTTGGAGTCCTTGGCTGCCTGGAGCTCACTGAACTTTTGCCTGAGGACATCTCCAATCCACAGAATTCCAGTATGGGTTTCTGGGTGGGGCTATCAAGTTGACAAAACTGCATAGGCTACCCAGCACCCTGGGTGTCATGGTTTGAATTGTGTCCCCCAGAAAATGTGTGTATCAATTTGGCTGGGCCATGATTCCCAGAATTGTGTGGTTGGCCTCCATTTTGTGATTGTAATTTTATGTTAAAGAGGATTAGGGTGGGATTGTAACACCACCTTTACCCAGGTCACATCCAGTGTAAACAGAGTTTCCCTGGGGTGTGGCCTGCACCACCTTTTATCTCTCAAGAGATGCAAGGAAAGGGAAGCAAGCAGAGAGTGGGGGACCTCATACCATCAAGAAAGCAGTGCTGGGAGCAGAGCGCATCCTTTGGACCGGGGTCCCTGCGCCGAGAAGCTCCTAGTCCGGGGGAACACTGATGAGAAGGCTGAGAGAGAAAAAGCCTTCCCCTGGAGCTGATGCCCTGAATTTGGACCTTTAGCCTACTTTACTGTGAGGAAATAAACTTCTCTTTGTTAAAGCCATCCACTTGTGGTATTTCTGTTATAGCAGCAATAGAGAATCCACAGAATTCCCGTATGGGTTTCTGGGTGAGGTTATCAAGTTGACAAAACTGCACAGGCTACCCAGCACCCCGGGTTCTCAGCTTTGAGAAGGAACTCAAAGAAAGGAGTCCCAGGGCTACTGGAAGAGAGGCTTGGACACTCACACAGTCCCTAATGGCTGTGCTTTGGTTATGAGGTGACAAAACCTGAAATGAGTGACACAGGCATTCAGGAAGCCTCTGAAGGCACTCAGTAGGCAATAGAGATGCTGGTGACAGATTTGTGACACGGCCACAAGAGGAGCTGGTGAGGTAATGCTTGCCAAGCACTCCTGTGGGCTGTCTTCCTGGACACCTGACTGGGACCTCTCCACAGACATTTTTTCTCAGATTTTTATTACGTGAATTTCTAAACATGCTGAAAAATTTCTAAGCACACACACACAACTATGAATACTTACGTGCCCACCATCCAGCTTCAGCCACCATCAGCATTTTGCTGTACTTGTTTCATTTATCCCCTCCTACTTGCCTTTTTTTTGACGTGTTCGATTGTTAGTTTTCTTTGTTGTTACCTTAATATTTACCCCTATTTTTCTAAGTTTAAACTACTCTTTTATTTCTTTATATTGCCTTGACTTCTCTCCATATGAAAAATCTATGTCTACATTTTTTAGTCCCTCTTTTTTATTTTAATGTTGTCATCTTTTACATATTGATATCTCTGTTCACCTATTTTCAGTGTATTAGCTTTGATTTATTTTTGTGACTTCCCTATCTGAGTTAATATCTGGTTGCTCTGTCCGGTGTTCTAGTCTTGCATTGTTATCTGATGTTACTGATTTTCTAACCAGGGGACTCCCTTTAGTATTTCTTGTAATTTTGGTTTGGTTTTTGCAAATTCCCT
>NW_004444112.1:2581155-2624172 GCF_000243295.1 Trichechus manatus latirostris
TGGATATATAATTCTTGGCTGGCAATTTTTTTCCTTCAAGGCTTTATATATGTCATCCCATTGCTTCTTGCCTGCTTGGTTTCTTCTGGGTAGTCTGAGCTTATTCTTATGGACTCTGCTTTGTAGATGATTTTTTGTTTATCCGTAACTGCTCTTAAAATTATCTCTTTATCTTTGGTTTTGGCAAGTTTGATTATAATATGTCTTGGTGACTTTCTTTTGGGATCTACCTTATGTGGGATTGGATGAGCATCCTGGATAGATATCTGCTCATCTTTCATGATATCAGGGAAGTTTTCTGTCAACGAATCTTCAACAATTTTCTCTGTATTTTCTGTTACCCCACCCCCACCCAACGCGTTCTGGTACTCCAGTCACTTGTAGGTTATTCCTCTTGATGGAGTCCCACATAATTCTTGGGGTTTCTTCATTTTTTTAAATCATTTTATCTGATTTTTCCTCAAATAGATTGGCGTCAAGTGCTTTATCTTCAGTCTTACTAATTCTGACTTCCATTGCCTCAATTCTGCTCCTATGACTTTCTATTGAGCTGTCTAATTCTGAAATTTTATTGTTAATCTTCTGGATTTCTGATTGCTGTCTCTCTATGGATTCTTGCAGCCTATTAAATTTGTCATTATGCTCTTGAATAACCTTTCTAAGTTCCACTACTGCTTTGTATGTGTGTTCTTGGGCTTTCTCTGTGTTTTGCCATATTTCCTTCCTGTTTATTATTTTTTTATTTTTTCCCATACAAAAATTTATACATACATTGTTACATGACTCTAATTGCTCTCCCCATGCTGTGACAGCACACTCCTCCCTTTCACCCGATTCCCCATGTCCATTCAACCAGCTCCTAACCCTCTCCGCCCTCCCATCTCACCTCCAGACAGAAGCTGCCCATCTAGTATCTTGTATCTACTTGAGCTAAGAAGCACGCTCCTCACGAGTATCACTTTATGTCCCACAGTCCAGTCCAATACCTGTCTGAAGAGTTGACCTTGGAAATTGTTTTAGTTCTGGGCTGATAGAGAATCCAGGGGCCATACTTTCCGGAGATCCTCCAGTTTCAGTCAGACCATTAAGTCTGGTCTTCTTACTAGAATTTGAGTTGTGCCACCACGTTTCTCCTGTTCCATCAGGGACCCTCTGTTGTGTTCCCTGTCAGGGTGGTCATTGGTGGTAGCTGGGCCATCTAGTTCTTCTGGTCTCAGGCTGATGAATTCTCTGGTTTATGTGGCCCTTTCTGTCTCTTGGACTAATACTTTCCTTGTGTCTTTGGTGTTCTTCATTCTCCTTTACTCCAGGTGGTTAGGACCAATTGATGCATGTTAGATGGCTGCTTGCAAGCTTTTAAGACCCCAGATGCCACTCACCAAAGTAGTCTTTCTTGTATCAGGTGTTTCATTAGGGATTGCAAACAGAGCTGTCCCCCACCACCCCGACTAAGGACTTGGCGTTTGTGATGGATTGAATTGTGTCCCCCAAAAATGTCTGTCAGCTTGACTGGGTCATGATTCCCAGTATTGTATGGTTGTGTAATCTGATGTGATTTCCTTATATGTTGTAAACTCTATCACTGTGATGAGGTTATATACGATTTCCTTATGTGTTGTAAACTCTATCAGTATGATGAGGTTATACTGATGAGATCTACATGATTGGATAGTGTCTTAATCCAGTCTCTTTAGAGGTATAAAAGAGAGAAGCAAGCAGAGACACATGGGAACCTCATAGCACCAAGAAAGCAGTGCCAGGAGCGGAGCACGTCCTTTGGACCTGAGGTTCCTGTGCTGAGATGTTCCCAGGCCAAGGGAAAACCGATGCATCACAAGGACCTTTCTCCAGAGCCAACAGAGAGAGAAGGCCTTCTCCTGGAGCTGATGCCCTGAATTTGGACTTGTAGCCTACTGGACTGCGAGAGAATAAACTTCTCTTTATGAAGCCATTCACTTGTGGTGTTTCTGTTATAGAAGCACTAGATGACTAAGACAGAATTGGAAACACTTTCATCCATTTTCACAGAGAGGGCATTATATTTTACTTCCTCACCAAAAATATGGCCTCGAAGAAGACTTGTTACCTCCACAAGCACAGGAGCAGTTGCCCCTTTGGGTGTGTGGATGATGATATTTAGCTTGTAGCGTTTTAGTGTAGATTAGAGTTGAGGTAAGGAGAATGCCTTCCACCAAGACAGCTGCATAGGAGGGGATCAGGAAAGAAGGAATCATTTTCCTTGAGTGAATGTGGTGACCCCTGAAATATATTCACCCGAGTGTTCATCCATTGATCCATCTACCTTCTCATGTATCCATCCATCTCTCCAGCCAGCCAGCCAGCCACCCGGCCAGCCAGCCAGCCACCCGGCCAGCCAGCCACTCACCTACCTTCTCATCCACACACCCAAGTTAACCACCCTTAGGTAAGACCTCAGATATTTCCCATCCATGCTAAAAGTCATCCATTAGCCAGTTGGGCTTTTGTAAAACATTTGTCATCTTCAATAGTGATTAATATTTGCAGTCTTCATTTAGTGGGTGCTCTTTTTGTACCAGGTACCCTTTTCACACATCCTGCAGATGAGATTTGAACCCAGCCCTGCGTACGTCCAGTAGCTGTGCTTTTAGCCACCCATTGAGCTCTTCCCATGGGTGCAGTCCTGGCTAGGCCAGGAACTCAGGATGAGCCCAACATTGTCCCTGTGCTCCAGGGGGCCACACTCAGAGGATCAAAGAATTTTCTCACAGTGGCTTAGAAACATGACCTGAACGCCCCTTAACCTTCCCCTCAGGAGCCACCTACATCCTGGCTCCTAAGTTCTCTGCCTCCTGCTTTTGGTATGACTGTCAGGAGCATGGTGTGACTGTGATCCTGTATGTGGGCGAGATCTTGAGGTACCTGTGTAATGCTCTCCAAGTGAGGGCTCCTGAGAGAGGTGAGGCTATAAGATTAGGGTTCCATGGTGAACACCCCAGGTATGGACATCCAAATGACATCCCAAACAAAGGTCTTAAAGACCAAGGTACAGGGTTTAAGCAAGTTCCCTCAGGTAAAACACCCCAGGTAAGAGCTCCAGATAATAAGTCCCACACAAAGTACCTGATTGTGGCTCATTCATTGACCAGTTGTGCTACCTTGGGCAGGTGATTTCCTCTCTCAGCCTCAGTGTCCTCATTTGGAATATGGGGATAATAATAGCCCCTACCTCTAGGAGTACTGTGAGAATTAAATGAGTTAAATATATGTAGAAGTCCCTAGGTGGTGCAAATGGTTAATATGCTTGGCTGCTAACTGAAAGGTTGGAAGTTTAAGTCCACCCAGAGGCACCTGGAAGAAAGACCTCGTGATCTACCTCTGAAAAACCAGCCATTGAAAACCCTATGGGACACAGATTTCCTCTGATACACCTGAGGTCGCCATGAGTCAATCAGGTTTTAAATATATGTAAGGTGCCTAGAACAGGGTGTGACTCAGGGTAAACTTACTAGATATGAGCCAGCTTCATCCTTACAGAGCAGTTGATGTCTGGTCCCCAGGTAACTCTCCAGTAAGGCCCTCAGGTAATCTCCCCAGGTAAAAGTTCAAGCCAACCACTCCCAGGTAAGATCGCAGATATTTCCCCAGGTAGTCCCCCCTCCATGAGGCCTCCAGATATCCCCCCTGGTAATCCCCAGGTAAAGACCCCCAGGTAACCTCCCTGGGAAAGAACCCAGGTAATTGTCTCTAGGTAAGGTCCTCAGCTAATCCCTCTAGATAATTACTCACAGGTAAAACCCCAGGTATTTCCCCCTCAGGTAAAGGGCTCCAGGGAACTGCCCAGATGGGGCTTCCAGATATCTTTCTGGTAACCTCCATGTAAGGCCCACAGATAATCCTCCCAGGTAGAAGTTCCATGCAAGTCTCCAGATAGTTCCCCCAGATAAAGGACCCCATGTAACTCCTCCAAGTAAGGTCGCAGGTAACTCCCCCCAAGCAAGCCTCTCAGGAACGCCCCTGCAGGTAACCCTCCAGGTAAAGGCTCCAGGTAACTTCCTTCACATAAGAAGCCCAAGTAGCTCCCTAAGTATAGGCCCTCAGTCACCTCCCTAGGTTGCAACCCAGGCAAGAACCTGAGAGTAGTGCCCCTAGGTAAAGACCCCTAGGTAATCCCCTTAAGGTAAGCATTCCAAGGCATGCCCCAAGGGTGCCTCTTCCTCACACACCTTGGGATGTCTCTGCAGTAACCCGAGGACTGGAAACACATGGTCCACCTGGCTATGGGCATCGGACACCAGGCAGAAGTGTGGGAAACATTCCAGCAGCGTTTCAGCCCCATTCGGATCTGGGAATGCTATGGTTCCACGGAGGGCAACAGTGGCTTCGTCAATTATTCGGGGTGCTGCAGGGCCCTGGGCAAGATGAGTTCCCTCCTTCGAGTGAGTAGGTCAGGTGCCTAATGAGACAGTGTCCCTGATTGGTGCCGAGCCCAGAGGGACTCTGCTGATGGCTCCTCCGCTACCCCAGTTGCTGTCCCCTTTTGAGCTCCTTTGGTTTGACATAGAGGCTGTGGAGCCCATGAGGGATGATCGTGGCTTCTGCATCCCCGTAGAGCCATGTAGGGAAACTTCTCTGGGTGTGGGAGGAATGGGGACCCTCAGGCTCCTTGACTGCAACAAGACACCCAGAGTCCCAACACTCACCAGATACCCCAGTAGGGGTATCTACAGCTGTCACTTGGACCCGGAGTCCCTGGCCTGTCTGGCCACCATTCTGGATCCCTCTCTCTTTGCTCTCCCTCAGATCTCACTGCCTCAATTTCTCACTCTGGTCTTCTGGGTCTCTGGGCATCTGTCTCTAAGTTGTTCTCTTGAGCTTTCTGTTGGGATTATGTCTTCCCAGTCATCAGTTGCCTCTTGTCCTGCTCTTACTCCTTGTGTCTTCTCTCATGGGGTCTTGCAAGGCTCTGTGTCCCTCGTCCATCCCTTGTTACTCTTTTCCTGTTTCTCCTGGGCTCCCCTGCTGCTGCCTCCTCTCTCCTTCTGTCTTTTGTTTTCTGTGTCTCCCTGTCCTTGTCTCTGTGTCTCTATGTCTCTACCAGTCTCCAGGTCTTCCCATCTCTGTGTCTCTACCTAGGTCTGTCTGTCTCTATATGGCTTTCTGTATCTCTCTTCATCCCTGTCTCTTTGAGTCTCTTCATCTCCCTATCTCTAGGTATCTGTCTCTGTGTCTCTCCTCTTTCTGGGTCTCTGTGTCTCTCCCATCTCTGGATCTCTCTGACTCTGGGTTTCTCCTTGTCTCTGTCTCTGGGTCTTTATCTCTCTGTCTCTGTCTCCTGCAAGGTCCTAGGTGATGAAGGGTCCACCGTCGTTCGGATTCTTGTTCATAGTTATTACCTCACTCTGTTTTTGTTTTTTTTTTTTGTTACTCCGACCCGCAGGGGAGGCAGGGCTGCTGGTGACCCAGGTGATGAAACTCGCTACCTTTATGGGCTACCGCGGCCCCCTGAGAGCTGTCGGAACGGAAGTTGGTACGGCATGTGAGGAGCCCGGGCGACGTTTACTGTAACACTGTAAACATGCTGGCTACGGACCGCGAGAGTTTCCACTACTTCCGAGACCGCCTCGGAGACAGTTTCCGGTCCGAGACGGGGTTTTGTGGGCCGGACTAGGAGGCGGGGCTTCTCGAGTGGGGGCGGAACCACCGGGGCTTCCAGATCCTGGAAAGAGCAAGTCTGAAAAGGCGTGATTTCCTGATCCTGGAGGGGACAGGTCTCGGGAGGTGGGACTTCTGGTAGTTAAGGGACCTGGGGACCCAAGATTTCTCCATTCTGTAGGAGATGGTGCTTGTGGTTGAGGGGTGAGGTCACGGGGCTCCTAGATCCTGGAGGAGGCGAGGCTGAGGAAGCCGGGGTTCCAGATCCCTTAGGAAGTGAGACTTGGCAGGCATGAGAGTCCTCCCTTTTCCCAGGGACATGGTCGGAAACGCTGGCTTCGCCCCTGTAGATGGAAGGGGGAAAATGTGTCCACGCGGGAAGTGGAGGGCGTGTTGTTACTCGTTGACATCCTGCAGGATGTGAACGTCCACGGCATGTCTGTGCCAGGTGCAGAGGGCTCCCTTCGTTTTAATCCTCCAACAACCTTGTGGATGGAGGGTTGTTATTCTCATTTTATAGGTGAGAACTGCGGGGCATGGAGAAGTGTAGAGACTTACTTGCCCCGTGGGACAGTGATCGATCAGTGGAGCTGGGCCAG
The DNA here is from genome assembly GCF_000243295.1 of Trichechus manatus latirostris. Lineage (NCBI taxonomy): Eukaryota > Metazoa > Chordata > Mammalia > Sirenia > Trichechidae > Trichechus > Trichechus manatus. Next base: position 2,587,389 of record NW_004444112.1, read on the forward strand.
GCAGGAGGGTCAGCCACTGGCCCCAGGAGTGCTTGCAGGTGAGGCAGGGACAAGAATGACGGGGACAGCAATGACTGGTGTATTTCCTAGGGTGTGAGGGCAAGGTGGGCATGGCTGCCGTGCAATTGGCCCCCAGCTGAACGTTCGACGGGCAGCAGCTGTACAAGTATGTCCGCGCTTGGCTCCCTGCCTATGCTGCCCCCCATTTCATCCATATCTAGGTGAGCCCAGGACAGTCAGAGCAGGTGGGTGGAGGTCACAATCGAGGGTTTATGGTCACTATCCCTGCAGGACGCCCTAGAGGTCACAGACACTTTCAAGCTGGTGAAGTCTGCACTGGTGCGTGAGGGCTTCAATGTGGGTATCGTCGCTGACCCCCTTTTCTTACTGGACCACCAGGCCCAAGCTTTCTGGCCCCTGATGCCAGATACATACAAAGCTTTGTGCAATGGAACCTGGAGATTCTGACCACATGGTGGGCCCACAGGACACCCAAAGGGACAGGGCACCATGCCGACCACCAACCCAGCCTACAGTGTCCCCTCCATGCTGTTCCTGCATGGGGTTGGCATGAATTCTAGACTGGCTACATCCCCAGCCACACTGTGTGGGACATGAGGACACTGGACCAGGGGACAGAGGGAGAATAAACTCAGATGTGTACACAGACGTCTGCATGTCTCTATGGGTGAAAGGTAGAAGTGAACATGCAGGTCACCCCTTGTCTCTCCACCAGGGACGTCAGCCTGCCTGGAGCCTGTCTGGGAAAGGCCAGGGCTGTGGGGAGGATCTGGCCAGCCTCACATCCACTCCAGGGTGCACAGATAAGTGCTCTCTTTGGTGTCACTGAGAGGGCCCAGGATAGGCCTGATGTGGACCAGTGGAATGTGGATGGTAGCTCTGTGACCTGTGGTCTTAAGTAGGTGGTCAAAAGTGCTATGATGGGCCATCCGATGAGTCCTAGCAGGTAAACTGGAGGTAACAGGAGAATCTTTGGCAGAGGGAACAGCATGTATAAAGGCCTTGGGGCAAGGCATGTAGCAGGGAGCAGCACCCTGGGAGAAGTGTGGTACTCTCCAGTTGAGGGACTGGAAGTGCTTCATAGGAACTGTAAGAACTACAGGCAGGTACCACCACGTGTCTGTCAGTTTTTTGTACAGTGGTGGTTTGAGTGTTGCTGTGATACTGGAAGCTTTACCACCAGTATTTTAAATACCAGCAGGGTCACTCTTGGTGGACAGGTTTCAGTGGAGCTTTCAGACTAAGACAGACTAGCATGAAGTACCTGGCAGTCTACTTTTGAAAAAATTGGTCAGAGAAAACCTTATGAACATTGTCTGAACCGATGGTACTGAAGTAAGAGGTCCAAGCTGCACTGAAGCCACTGGCGAAAAATAAGGCTCCAGGAATCGATGGAATACCAATTCAGATATTTCAACAAACAGATGCAGTACTGGAAATGCTCACTTGTCTATGCCAAGAAATTTGGAAGACAGTTACCTGGCCAACCGACTGGAAGAGATCCATATTTGTGCCCATTCCAAAGAGAGGTGATCCAGCAGAATGTGGAAATTATTGAACAATATCATTAATTCCACACACAAGTAAAGTTTTCTGAAGATCATTCAAAAGCAGTTGCAGCAGTACATGGGCAGGGAACTGCCAGAAATTCACACTGGATTCAGAATTGGACTTGGAACAGGGATATCGTTGCTGATGTCAGATGGATGCTGTCTGAAAGCAGAGGATACCGGAAAGATGTTTACCTGTGTTTTATTGACTATGCAAAGGCTTTTGACTGTTGATCATAACAAATTTTGGATAACATTGTGAAGAATGGGAATTCCAGAACACTTAATTGTGCTCATGAGGAACCTGGACTTAGACCAAGAGGCAGTCACTATGTGGTTTAAAGACAAGAACGGTGTGTCAGGGTTGTATCCTTTCACCATACTTATTCAATCTCTATGCAGAGCAAATAATCAGAGAAGCTGGACTCTATGAAGAACGAGGCAATAGGATTGGAGGAAGACTCATTGTTATGGATTGAAGTGTGTCCCTCAAAAATGTGTGCTAACTTGGCTAGGCCACGATTCCCAGTATTATGTGATTGTCCATCACATTGTCATACCACCAAGAAACAAGAGCCAGGAGAATAGCATGTCCTTTGGACCTGGGGTTCCTGTGCTGAGAATCTCCTCAACTGGGGAAGATTGATGACAAGGACCCTCCCCCAGAGCTGACAGAGAAGGCCTTCTCCTGGAGCTGGCACCCTGAGTTTGGACTTCTAGCCTCCTAGACTGTGAGAGAATAAATTTCTCTTTGTTAAAGCCATCCACTTCTGGTATATCTGTTATAGAAGCACTAGATAACTAAGATACTCATTAACAACCTGTGATACGCAGATGACACAACCTTGCTTGCTGAAAGTGAAGAGGACTTGAAACACTTACTGATGAAGATCAAAGACCACAGCCTTCAGTATGGGTTACACCTCAACATAAAGAAAACAAAAATCTTCACAACTGGACCAACAAGTGACATCATGATAAATGGAGAAAAGATTGAAGTTGTAAAAGATTTAATTTTACTTGAATCCACAATCAAGACCCATGGAAGCAGCAGTCAAGAAATCAAACAATGCATTGCGTCGGGCAATTCTGCTGCAAAAGATCTCTTTAAGGTGTTAAAAAGCAAATATGTCACTTTAAGGACTAAGGTGCCCCTGACCCAAGCTATGCATGTGAAAGCTGGACAGTGAATAAGGAAGATCGAAGAAGAATTGATGCCTTTGAATTATGGTATTGGAGAAGAATATTGAATATACCGTGGACTGCCAGTAGAATGAATAAATCTGTCTTAGAAGAAGTACAGCCAGAATGTTCCTTAGAAGCAAGGATGGGGAGACTTTGTCTCACGTACTTTGGACATGTTATCAGGAGAGACAAATCCCTGGAGGAAGACATCATGCTTGGTAAAGTAGAGGGTCAGCAAAAAAGAGGAAGACCCTCAAGAAGATGGATTGACCCAGTGACTGCAACAATGGGCTCAAGCATAACTATTGTAAGGATAGCGCAGGACCGTCTAGTGTTTCTTCTGTTTACATAAGGGGCTATGAGTGGATCCGGCTCCATGGCACCTAACAACAAACAGCATAGGCAGGGAGCCCTGGTTACGCAGTGGTTAAAGCTCTTGGCTACTGACCGGTAAGTTCGGCGGTTTCAACCCATCATCCACTTTGCGGGAGAAAGATGTGGCAGTCTACTTCCGTAAAGATTAAAAAACAAACCCATTGCCTCAAGTTGATTCTGACTCATAGCGACCCAGTAAGACATAGTAGGACTGCCCCATAGGGTTTCTTTCTCCCATGGAGCACACCTTTCAGTTAGCAGCCGAGCTGTTTAACCACTGCTCCACCAGGGCTCCTACCGTAAAGATTATAGCCTTGGAAACCGAATGGGGCAGTTCTACTTTGTCCTATGCAATCACTATGAATCGAAACCGACTGGATGGCAACAGGTTTTTTTTAGCAGGGACTGGCGGGCGCAGAGCCCTTTGAGAAATTGAATCTGCGGCGTTTCATGGCCCAAAAGTAAATCGTGGAGCACTGTGGGCGCCGAGCCTTTTGGAAGTGAATTTCCCATCGTGTCAGGGGCTTTAAATGCAGTGCTGTCATTGTGGGAGCTGTAGACGGGGATAAGGGAGGCGGCAAACGCTGAGAGCTCTAGGAAATGGAGTCGGCCTTGTCTCAGCAGCGGAAGTAAAGATCGGGACTTTGTAGGTGCGGTGGAAGGGAGCAAGGGAGTGAGGAAACCCCGAAAGCTCTGGGAAACAGAGTCCACACTGTTTGTGGAACGGGAAGTAAGGCCCGGGGAATTATGGGAGCTATAAGCAGGTACCCGGAGGCGCCAAGACCTCTGGGAAGTGAAGTCTGTGTTGGCTGAAGGGCTGGAATTGTCGCTCCAGGCATTGCAGAGCTGTAGCAAAAGGCAGCGCACGCTAAGGCCTCCGGGAAGTGTAGTCATGCCGCCTCAGGGACAGCAAATACCGCCCAGGCATTGTGGGAACTGTAGGCGGGGCTATGCACAAGTGCAGTTGTGGCGGGGCGGTGCACCTGATACAGCTGCCCACAAGCGTGAGAACGGTGTTAGGTCCCGTACCTTGTAGTTTGGGTCGCGCAGCAGTCGCAGTGAAGGTGACCGTATTAACTGGCACAACAGTGGTGCAATGAGGCCGCGCAGAAGTCCTCATGGGGGCGTGTAATGCGCCTGCGAGCCTCGGCCTCGGCGGAATCGAAGCCCTGCCTTGTCAGCCCCATTTGGAGCCTCTCTGGTCACTTCAGCTCGGCTCCCGCTACAAGAATCTTGTCGTTGGTGGCGACTGTGCCCTGGGCGCGGTCCTGAGCTCAGTGGACCGGGCACCGCAGGGCCAGGCCTGTGATTCCAAAAAACAAAATCCTTTGCCGTCGATTCGATTCTGACTCAGCGATCCTATAGGAAAGAGTAGAATTGCCCCATAGTTTCCAAGGCTGTAATCTTTATAGAAGCAGACTGCTTGTGATTACCACCTACGAAATGGTCGTCCTTGTCGCTATTTGCTATTTTTATGCCCTACGTGGCAGAAGGAGTCCGTGTGTTCCCTGCAGGACCGCAGCCCCTTCCCCACAGTAGACTCCCTGCGGTCCAGCTCTCCTCCCCTGCAACAGATCGTCAGATTCATTCAGACTCCTGTTGCCTCCAGAGGGATCCCGGTAGAGAAGGGAGCTTGGAGATTCCGGAACATAGTAGTCTCCCATTCCTGCTTCCGCCAAGGCCCCTCCCCCAGGTGCACTGTAGGTCCACTATCATTCGACACCCTGAGGGACCCTAGCTGGCACACAGCAGCAAAAGCTGGGCTGGCGCCCAACCCATCCCCCAGGGGCCCAGTCCTCATGTCCTACACACAGTAAGCCAAAAACCCGTTGCCTTGGAGTCAATTCCTGCTCGCAGAGACTCTATAGGACAGAGTAGAACTGCCTCATAGGGCTTCCAAGGCTATAATCTTTACAGAAGCAGATCACTAGCCCTTTTCTTGTGATGATCCGCTGGGTGGGTTCAAACCGCCAACCTTTGTTAGCAGTCCAGCACTTAACCACTGTGCCACCACGGTTCCATCTACACACAGTAGGTCCTTGTTAAGGTCTTTGTTCCTGCTGGGACAGAGACCAGCCAGGAAGGGAGCCTGGAGTGTGTGGATGAAACAGCAGAGGCCACAGATGTCCAGTCTTCCAGTCACTTTGTGTGACTATCCCTCAAGACGTGCTGGGCCCTGTTCTCCACACTTCTTTGGGCCTCTGTGCCATGCCACCTCTGTCCTAGAGGCCAGCCTGAACCCACGTACCTCCATTGCTCTTGCTGTGAGTGGACATTAAACTGCTGCCAACCTTGTGGTGAGGAACCCTGCATTACAGGGGTACCCAGTTCAACACGCCCTGCCTAGTGAAGCCCTGTCACTGTATTTCCTACCATCAGACAAAACCAGCGTCTTGGATGCAGGCAAATGAAATCCATTCAGTCAACAAATTACCAAGTCTATCAGTTTCCTAGGGCCAGGGCTTTGAACCAGTTCTTTCAAGTCTGACTCCTGCTGAAGATTTGCATTTCCACCCCAGGTTCAGATATGAATCACCTGAGGATCTTGTTAAAATGTAGATTCTGATTTAGTATATCTGGGGGTGGAAAGGAAATTCTCATCAGGGGGTTGAACTGCAACGAACCAATTTGAAGCTCTGCACAGGGCTGCCTTAACAAATGCTACACAGTGTACATCCCCAAACACGCACCTTTTTTACTGATGTATTTTGTAAGATAAAGTCCAAGAAGAGAAGTTGTAGGGCTAGGTCAAAGGGTCACTTAATTTAAAAATGTTAGTAGGTACTGCTGGCTTGCTTTCCAGAAGGGCTGTAGTAGGTCACAGTCCTGCTGGTAACTACAGCAAGGGGTTACCCTCCATTATTTTCTGCCCTCTTTAGGTGGAGTCACAACTCGCAGGCACTTTACAACTTTACATGTGATCCTTTTGCTAATCTATTCTGTATGATTCTAGTTTTAGTATATGTGCTGCCAAAGTGAGCACTCATAGCCACTTTAATTTCCATTTCCCTGGCTTCTAGTGAAGGGAGGACGGTAAAGAATGAGAGCCCAAGGTTGAAAAAGGTGTCAGAAAGCCTTCTGGAGGCAAGACAAAGTGGCCTGCCCCATCTGTGTTTAAGGCACTGTCATAAATTGAATAGTGGCTCCCCAAAATATGTGTCAACTTGGCTAGGCCATGATTCCCAGTATTATGTGGTTGTCCTCCATTTTTTGATCTGATGTAATTTTCCTGCGTGTTTTAAATCATAATCTCTGCCTATGGTAAATGAGGCAACATTAGGTTATGTTAAAGAGGATTAGGGTGGGATGCAACACCCTTACTCAGTTCACAGCCCTTATCCGATGTAAGGGGAGTTTCACTGGGATGTGGCCTGCATCACTTATCTTACAAGAGATACAAGGAGAGACTAGCAGAGAGAGAAGGACTTGTATTTCTATTACAGCAGTACTAGATAACTAAGACAGGCACTTTGACCATACCCATCAGGAATTTAAAAACCCCATGCTGACTTTGAGATGAAGGGATAATTCAGGATTATCCAGGTGGGCCCAATGTAATCACAAGAGTCCTTATAAAGGGGAAGAGAGAATCACAGTGATGCAATGTGAGAAAGACTGGACTGGCCATTGCTGGCTTTCAAGATGGAGGAAGGGCCATGAGCCAAGGAATGCAGAGGATCTCTAGAAGGTGGAAAAGGCAAGGGAATGGATTCTCCCTGTAAAAATGGCATGATGGCAGCATCTAACCTCCTCGTCTCACTTCATAAGAGGAAGGAGAATGAATCAAGATCATCAGCCCATGGTGAAAGGTAAGACAGTACACAGTACTGGGGAAGCCAGCACAACCTGTACAAGGAAAGGTCATGGAAGCTCCATGGACACATCCAAACTCCCTGAGGGACTGAATTGCTGGGCTGAGGGCTCTGGGGAGCATGGTCTCGGGGAACATCAATTGGCCTAACATAGTTTATAAAGAAAATGTTCTACATTCTACCTTGGTGAGTAGCATCTGGGATCTTAAAAGCCTGTGAGTGGCCATCTAAGATATTCCACTGGTCTCACCCCTTTGGGAGCAAGGGAGAATGAAGAAAACAAAACACGAGGGAAAGATTAGTCCAGAGGACTAATGAACTACAACTACCATGGCCTCCACCAGACTGAGTCCAGTACAACTAGATGGTGCCCGGTTCCCACCACTGACTGCTCTGACAGGGATCAAATAGAGGGTCCCGGACAGAGCTGGAGAAAAATGTAGAACAAAATTCTAACTCACAAAAGACGACCACTTATTGGCCTGACAGACAGGAGAAACCCTGACAGTATGGCCCATGGACACCCTTTTAGCTCAGTAATGAGTCACTCCCACGTTACACCCGTCAGCCAAAGACTAGACAGGTCCATAAAACAAAACAAGACTAAAGGGGCACACCAGCCCAGGAACAAGGACTAGAAGGCAGGAGGGGGCAGGAAAGCTGGTAATAGGGAACCCAAGGTTGAGAAGGGAGAGTGTTGACATATTGTAGGGTTGTTAACCAATGTCACAAAACAATATGTGTACTATCTGTTTAATGAGAAACTAGTTTGTTCTGTAAACCTTCATCTACAGTTTTTTTTTAAAAAAAAAAAAGATCAGCCCAAGGCTGTTTCCTATGAGGTGAAGGTCAGACATATCTCCAACTCTCCAACCTTTTTACCAATTCTAACACCAGCCATCCCTCCTCATGGCACTCTACTTCTCTGCTGGGTTTGATAATTCATTGCAATGGCCACACAGAACTCACGGACTATACTCACAGTCATGGGGTTTATTAGGGAAGTAACAGGTTACAATTCACGATCAGGAATGACTCAGGATACAGTTCTTTGGTCAGGACAGCTTCTCCATGACCTCAGGCAGGCTTCTCTCTCGTCCCTGCTCTGCTCTAATAAGCTCTTTAGCTCTGCTGTTAAGTGCCCAGAGGCACCGAACTCTGCCAGTAAGCCTTGGACCCAAAGGGGCTCAGCTCTCTCACTCTGTGGGTCGGCAAGCCTAGTTCCACTAAGTACCTAGAGGCAACCCACTCTGTCAGTAAGCCTCCTGCCCGAAGGCGCTCAGCTCTCTTGCTCCATGGTTTGGCATGCCCACTGTAGCTGCCTCACTCTGTGGTCCAGGATGCCCACTGTACCGTATCCTGACAATCTCCTGGTTCTGCTGCTGCTTCCCATCTCATGTCTTCTCCAGTGTTATAGCCTTCTCTCTCCATCTCCTGGGTCTAGGAGATTCTCAGTGCAGGGATCCTCGGTCCAAAGGACACACATCACTCCTGGCTCTTCTTTGTTGATGGTAACGAGGTCCCCCCATCCGCTTCTGGGATGAGCTCATTTTAAGCCTACCAGGGTGGCAAAACTGACCAATCCCCTCGTTAGTGTTCCATACACCTTATTTGCATGGTGCTACCCCACAAGGGTTACATGCACCTTATCTGCATTGTTAGCAGGCTTTCCAATCCTGTTGTTGGGCCACGAACACCTTATTTACATAGTCCCACCCAACAATTGTGTGGGAGTCACAAGACTATGGCTAGAAGGGCCATATTAAGGAATCCACTGCACCCCACTCCCCTAGAGCCTCCAGAAGGAACCAGGCCTACCAACATCTTGATTTTAGCCAAGTGAAACCCATGTTGGAAATCTGACTTCCAGAGCTACAAGTTTAAAAACTTGTCTTGTTTTAAGGCAAAAACAAACCCATGCTCTGACTCAACTATCCCACTTTGAGAATTTTTTCTTTTTTTTGAACATTTTGTTGTTGCTGTAGGTGAGAGTTTACACAGCAAATTAGTTTTCCAATCAATAATTCATACACAAATTGTTTCATGACATTGGTTGCAATCCCTGATATGTGTCAGTACTCTCCCTGTTTCCTCCCCGGTTTCCCTGTTTCCACTTGTCCAGTTTCCCTGTCCCTCCCTGCCTTCTCATCTCTGGTTTTGGGCAAAGGTTGTCCTTTTGATTGATTGTTCTAAGGAGCACATTCTTCATGGGTGTTATTGTTTTATAGGTTTGTCTATTATTTGGCTGAAAGGTGGCCTCCAGGAGTGTCTTCAGTTTCAAGTTAAAAGGCTGTGTTAGGGCAACAGTCTTGGGGGTTCATCTAGTCTCTATCAGGCCAGTAAGTCTTGCCTTTTTTCTTTTTTTTAATGTGAACTTTGTTCTACATTTTTACTCATTCTATCTGGGACCTGCTACTGTGGTCACGGTCAGAGTGGTTAGTAGCGGTAGCTGGGCAGGAACCATCTAGTTCTTCAGATCTCAGGTTAGATAGAGAAGGCTGTGGTTCCTGTGGGCCACTAGTCCTTTGGACTAGTTGCTTCCTCGAGCCTTCATTTTCCTTCATTCTTCTTTGCTCCAGGTGGGAAGCAACCAATAGTTGTTTCTTAGATGGCTGCTCACAAGCTTTTAAGACCCCAGACACTACTCACCAGACTAGGATGTAGAACATTATCTTAATGAACTGTTTTGCCAATTGACCTACATGTTCCCCAAGACTATGGTCCTTACACTTCAAGTCCAGTAGTTCAGTCCCAATGTCTATGTAGTTTCTATAACCATGCCCCCTATGTGCTGTTGAGTATACATGCACCACTTACAAATATGTATGGAGAAATATCCACAACCATACCTATATACACAGGAGTACTCCCATATGACCTCCTACACCGATTTAGCATCTACTCACAAATTATTACTGTTGTTGCAGGATTGTGTATGTTACAGCATTCACCATAGTTGCCCTTTATTCTTGTGTAACTCTGTCTTCCTTTGCTTGGGTCACGTTGTGCTGACTTCCCCCATATTGTGTATTGCCTTTCCTTTCACCAGAATTAAAACTTGTCTACTGTCTAGTGATTTTTCCTCTCGCACCCCCCGCCCCCGCTCATCCCTGGTCTCCATCAAAGAATGTTTCTTTGTGTGTAAATCTATTCTTGACTTTTTATAATAGTGGTCTCACACAATATTTGTCCTTCTGATTATGTCACTCAGCATAATGTCCTCCAGATTCACCCATGTTATGTTCTGCGGACTCATCTTTATTCTTTATCGTAGCACATTATTCCATTGCATGTACCAGTTTGTTTACCCATTTATCTGCTGATGGACACTTAGGTTGTTTCCATCTTTCTGCTACTGTGAAATAATGCTGCAATGAACATGAGTGTGCATATGTCTATTCGTGTCACAGCTCTTATTTCTCTAAGATATATACCTCGGAGTGGAATTGCTGTATCATATGGTATTTCTATTTCTAGCTTTTTAAGGAAGTGCCATACTATTTTCCATAATGGTTGTACCATTTTGCAGTGCCGCCAGTAGTGTATGAGTTCCAGTCTTCCCACAGTCTCACCAGCATTTGTTTTTTGATCAGTGCCATTATTACCAGAGTGAGATTGTATCTCCTTGTAGTTTTGATTTGCATCTCTCTAATGGCTGAAGGGAGACTTGGCACAGTAGTTAAACGCTTGGCCGCTAACCAAAACATCAGCAGTTCAAATCCACCAGCCACTCCTTAGAAACCCTATAGGGCAGTTCTACTCTGTCCTATAGCATTGCTACGGGTTGGAATGGACTCGACAGCAACGATCTTCGGCATCTCTTCATGTTTGTTAGCTGCCTGAATAAATCTTTGGAGAAGTGTTCATGTCCTTGCCCACCTCGTTGTTGAAGTTTTATAAAAATTTTAGATTTGTCAGATGTGTTGTTGCCCAACTTTTCTCCCCAGTCTACAGATTCTCTTTTTACTCTGTTGGTGTAGTCTTTTGTTAAGCGTATTTTTAGGCGGTCCCAATTATCTAGTTTATCTTCTGCTGTTTGTGCACTTTTAGTTATGTTTGATAGTCTATTTATGCCATAAATTAGGGCCCCTAGGTTTCTCCCTATGTTTTCTTCCATGAACTTTATACTTTTAGGTTTTACAGTTAGGTCTTTGATCCATTTTGGGTTAGTTTTTGTTATGGTGTGAGGTATGGATCCTGTTTCATTTTTCTGCAGTTTTGCCAGCACCACAGAAGTCTACTCTTCTCCATTTAATGGACTTCAACCCTTTGTCAAAGATCAGCTGTCCCTAGGTAGTTTTACTTCTGGGTTCTCAATTCTGTTCCATTGGTCTATGCATTTGTCATTGGACTAATCTGGCCAGATTGACAAAGGAAATGATGCAAATAACCCAAGTAAGTGATGAGACGGGTGACATTACAACAGAACCAACTGAGACAAAAAGGATAATAGAGTATTATCAAAAATTATACAAATTTAGAAACCTATAAGAAATGGACAAATTTCTAGAAACACATTACCTACCTAAACTAACACAAACTGAGACAGAAAATTTGAATAGACTCATAAAAAAGAAATTGAAGAGATCATAAAAAACTTACCATCCCACCCAAAACAAAACAAAACAAAACAACAACAAAAAAAAACCTTGCCCAGATGGCTTTACTGGAGAATTCTACCACGAAGAGAAGAGCTGACACCAATTCTACGCAAACTATTCCAGAACACAGAAATGGAAGGAATACTCCCGAATTCAGTCTATGAAGCCAGCATAACCCTGATACCAAAGCCAGGTAAAAACACCACTAAAAAAGAAAACTATAGACCAATATACTTCATAAATACAGATGCAAAAACTCTCAACACAACTTTAGCCAATAGAAGTGGTATAAAAGGCATCGTCTTGTTCCTGTTTTCAGCCTCTCTCCATTAAGAATGTTGGCTGTTGGTTCTGCATAGATGCCCTTTATTATGTTGAGAAATCTCCCTTCTATACCTATTTTATTGAGAGCTTTTATCAGGAATGGGTGTTGGACTTTGTTGAATGCCTTTTGTGTATCAATTGAGATGATCATATGATTCTTTTCTTTCCTTTTATTTATGTGGTGGATTAGGTTGATTTTTTTAATGCTGAACCATCCTTGCATACCTGGCATGAATACTACTTGGTCGTGGTGTATTATTATTATTTTTTTGATACAAACACACAATGGAGTATCATGCAACAATAAAGAACAATGATGAATCTGTGAAGCATCTCATAACATGGTTGAAACTGGAGGACATTATGCTGAGTGAAATAAGTCAATCACTCACAAAAGGACAAATATTGTATGAGACCTCTATTGTAAAAACTCATGAAAAAGTTTACACACAAAAAGTAACAATTTTTGTGAGTTACGAATGATGGGAGGGGTGGGGGGAATACTAAATAGACAATAAGTAAATGGTAACTTTGGTGAAGAGTAAGACAGTACACAATACTGGGGAAGCCAGCACAACTTGTACAAGGAAAAGGTCATGGAAGCTCCATACACATCCAAACTCCCTGAAGGACTGAATTGCTGGGCGGATGGCTGTAGGGACCATGGTCTCAAGGAACATCCACCTCAATTGGCGTAACACAGTTTATAACGACAATTCTACGTTGGCGAGTACCGTCTGGGGTCTTAAAAGCCTGTGAGCAGCCATCTAAGATACTCCACTGGTCTCACCCCTTCAGGAGGAAGGGAGAATGAAGAGAACAGGATGCAAGGAAAAGATTAGTCCAAAGGACTAATGGACCACAGCTATCAAGGCATGCACCAGACTGAGTTCAGTACAGCTAGGTGGTGCCTGGCAACCACCACTGACTGCTCTGACTAGGATTATAACAGAGGGTTCTGGACAGAGCTGGAGAAGAATGTAGAACAAAATTCTAACACACACAAAAAAAACAGATTTACTGGCCTGACAGAGACTGCAGAAACCCCGAGAGCATGGCCCCCGGACACCCTTTTAGCTCAGCAGTGAAGTCCCTCCCAAGGTTCACCATTCAGCCAGGGATTGGACAGCCCCATAAAACAAAACGGGACTGATGAGGCACAGCAGTCCAGGGACAAGGACTAGAAGGCAGAAGGGGAGAGGTAAGCTGGTGATAGGGAACCCAAGGTTGATAAGGACAGTGTTGACATGTAGTGGGGTTGTTAACCACTGTCATAGGGCAATATGTGTACTGCTTCATAAGAAACTATTTTGTCCTATAAACAAACCTTCATCTAAAGTGAGAATACCAGCACAACTGGAAGAATGTAATTAATGTCACTGAATTGTACATGTAAAAATTTTTTGAAATGGTGTATCTTTGGCTATGTATATTTTCAGCAAAAAAAAGGTCCTCCAAGGTCGAGAAGGGAGAGTGTTGACATGTCATGGGGTTGTTAACCAATGTCATAAAACAATATGTATACCGACTGTTTAATGAGAAACTATTTGTTCTGTAAACCTTCACCTAAGGTACAATTTAAAAAAATTAAAACAAAAAAGTTAGCTGATAGAATTCAACAGCATATCCAAAAAAAAAAAATTAAGACCAAGTCGGATTCATCCCAGGTATGCAAGGATGGTTCAACATTAGAAAATCAATCAATGTAATTCACCACATATATTAGATGCAGAAAAGGCTTTTGATAAAATCCAACGCCCTTTCCTAATAAAAATCTCTCAGCAAAATAGGAATAGAAGGGAAATCCCTCAGTATAATTAAGGGCATATATACAAAACCAACAATCAACATTACTTTCAACAGAGACTGCAAGCATTCCCCTTAAGAACGGGAACCAGACAAGGATGCCCTTTATCATCACCCTTATTTAATATTGTACTGGAAATTCTAGCTAGAAGAGTTAAGGCGAGAAAGGGAAATAAAGAACATCCTAATTGGTAAGTAAAATTTTACTGAAGATCATTCAAAAGCGGCTGTGGCAGTACACCAACAAAGAACTGCCAGAAATTCAAGCCAGATTTAGAAGAGGACGTGGAACGAGGAAAATCACTGCTGATTTCAGATGGATCCTGGCTGAAAGCGGAGAATATTAGGAAGATGTTTACCTATGTTTTATTGACTATTCAAAGGCATTCGACTGCGCGGATCATAACAAATTATGGATAACACTGCAAGGAATGGGAATTCCAAAACACTTCATTGTGCTCATGAGGATCCTGTACATAGATCAAAAGGCAGTCGTTTGAACAGAACAAGGGAATACTGTGTGGTTTAAAGTCAGGAAAGGTACACATCAGGGTTGTATCCTTTCACCGTACTTAATCTGTATACTGAGCAAATAATCTGAGAAGCTGCACTGTATGAAAATGTACGCGGCATCAGGATTGGAGGAAGACTCATCAACAACCTGCGTTATACAGATGACACAACCTTGCTTGCTGAAAGTGAAGAGGACTTGAAGCACTTACTGATGAAGATCAAAGACAGCCTCAGTATGGATTGCACCTCAACATAAAGAAAACAAAATTTCTCACAACTAGACCAATAAGCAACACCATGATAAACGGAGAAAAGACTGAAGTTGTCAAGGATTTCATTTTACTTGGATCCACAACCAACACCCATCAAAGCAGCAAAAAGTCAAAAGACCCATTGCAATGAGCAAATCTGCTGCAAAATACCTTTAAAGTGTTGAAAAGCAAAGATGTCACCACGAAGACTAAGGTGCATCTGACCCAAGCCATGGTGTTTTCAATCACCTCATATGCATGTGAAAGCTGGACAATGAATAAGGAAGACCAAAGAATTGACGCTTTTCAAATGCAGTGTTGGGGAAGAATATCGAATATACCATGGACTACCAAAAGAACGAACGGATCTGTCTTGGAAGAAGTACAACTGGAATGCTCCTTAGAAGGATGGCAAGACTACATCTCACATACTTTGGACACGTTATCAGGAAAGATCAGTCCCTGGAGAAGGACATCACGTTTGGTAGAGGGTCAGTGAAAAAGAGGAAGACCCTGAATTGAGATGGACTGACACACTGGCTGCAACAATGGGCTGCAATCATAACAATGACTGCGTGGATGGCGCAGGACTGGGCAGTGTCTTTTTCTGTCGTACATGGGGTCACTATGAGTCAGAACCTACTTGATGGCACCTAACAACAACAAATTGGTGAGAAAAGTAAAACTATCCCCATTCACAGATGATATGATTCTATACACAGAAAATCTCAGAGACTGCACAAGCTAGCTACCAGAACTAAAAGAAAGGATTCAGCGAAGTGGCAGAGTAAAAGATCAACATACAAAAATCTACATTAACAAAGAGAACTCAGGAAATCAGTAAAACAGTATCATTTACAATAGCCCCCCAAAATATAAAATACTTCGGAATAAATCTAACTAGGGATGTAAAAGACTTATACAAAGACGACCACTTTGGGAAATTTGTCCTAAGGAAAATAGCCAAGAGTTACACCAGAGGTAAAAGCTCAGGAGTGTTAGCGAGAGCTTCACATGCCATCAGGGAAATCAGGGAAATCTCTGGACTTAGTAGACGTGACACGGACCAAAAAATGGAAGATTCACCCAGGCCTTTAAAAACATGCTAAGTGTTCAATAACCCAGGGAAATGACAGAATGAAAGGAGTATGGTTTAAAACTACATATAATAGCCTCACAGGATGCTATGTAAAGAAAGTTTCTGCCTGTAATTAGTGTTGACTTGAGACAGTGAAACTAGAGACCATTTTAATATTGTTTTCCCTCTTGCATATTTCAAATTTTTCTAAGTAAACATAAAGTACTTTTAAATACGAAAAGCTTTATTAAAAAACTACCCATCCTCCCTCAGTGCGGTACTATCCCCCAACACCACCCTTACCGTCCCTGAATAATTGCCCCATAATGATTTCTATGTCCTAATTCTTACAACCTGTGAATAAATTACCTCACTTGGCAAAAGGGAATTTGCAGATGTGATTAAGGATCCTGAGAGGGAGAGATTATTCTGGATTATCATGTGGGCTGTGGGAGCGAAGGCCTGCCCCAAAGGTGCTGATGGCCTCATCCAAGCCTGGCCAGCAACCCACTTCACACCCTTGGGCCCCTCCTCTTGGTAGTCAACCTTGTTCACCTATGGGAGGAACTCCCGGAACTGTCCACCTAAGCAGGACTCAAGGTCAGAGGCCAATGGGCAAGAAGGCACATGGGAGTGGGGAATATGGGGTGGCTGGGGGACTTCAGGGGCCACGTGTGTGAGAGGGGGCTGGCCCTTCTCCTGGGCACAGCTGCTCTGCAGATCCAGCTGCCTGGAGAGCATCACTAGATCTTCTGACCTTCTAGGAGAAGTCAGAAATTGAGATTCTTATCCAGAAGCTCCTGGTTTTAAAAGCAGATGATGCCGAGTTTAAAAAATCTAAAATGCACACTGAGGGCCAGGAGGACTATGGATGATCACATGGAGCAGCCTGTGGCCTCTGGGCACAGCAGAACCAAATCTTCGGTTGCCTTTTCCCCAGAGAGGAGCTGGGTTTCCCTCCAGGGCGTGTGCTGCCTTTGACAGAGACCTAAGCTTAGCTACTTCCCAGAAAGGCAGGGAATGAAAGTTTCTGAGCATCCTCGGCCTGTACCAAGTCACAACTAGGGGCTGGCACAAAGGTTACCCCATGGTCTCCTGTCAGCAGTAGATTCGAACTCAGGCTTCATTCCAAAGGACAGGAGCTGAAGGAGAGGCAGAGGTTTCTTTTCCTCAGGTCTGAAAGGGCCTGGTGCAGGCAACCTTCTTGAAACCCCTGGTTCACTCAGCCACCCTATGCCTCCTTCAGAGTCTCCCATACCCAGGCTGGTAGCAGGGGCTGGGGGCTGCACAGGGGCCTTCTCCTCTGTTTCCTCATGGGGCCTCAGGCTGGTGGCTCTTCCTGTGGATGACTAGCTGGGACTTCCAGTCGAAGCCACGGCCACAGTCGCCACAAAAGTGACGCCGCTGGCCAACGTGACTCTTGCGGTGGATGACCAGCTGTGACTTCCAGCTGAAGCTGCGCCCACACTCCTCACAAGGGTAGCTGTGGGGGCCCACAGGCACACGCCGAGGGTGGCGCAGTGTCTCTCGGGGGTTCGGTGGCGGCCTCCCAGCGTCCCCCATGACCTGCTGTCCACCCGCATGCCCCCGCCTGTGGATGACGAACACCGACTTCCAGTCAAAGCCACGGCCGCACTGCTCGCATGTGTAGGCCTTCCTGCGCAGCGCACCCGGCTCTGGCCCAGGCCCAGGCGATGTGGCCCGGCCTTGTGCAAGGGGCGCTTGCGGAAGTGGCACAAGCACTGTGGCTGGGCCCCATTGCGGCCGGGCCTCTGCGCAGCCAGGGGGTGCCTCCCGGGGGCTTTCGCCCTCATCTCCTGGGGGAGGGGAGAGGGTGGACCATGAGCCTGGAGTCTTAAGCCTACCCCTGCCGACCCGGGAAGCACGCGCAGAAGCGGCAGGCACATGAAGCAGCACTCACCAGGGCGGAGGCCTGGGCGGCTCCCCGTCCCCGCATGCGTCCCCGCATGGGGGGCCCCCAGCTGGGCCAAAGCCTGCGCCTCCGGCCTTGGGGGCGGCATCCCTGCCAGAGTGGGGCAGAGCGGTCAGGCGACAGGCTCGAATGGGGAACAGGCAGGGTGTGGGGCTGAGGGAGGCGACACCTGGACTGGGCTTTGGAGGGTGACAGGGGTGCCTCTCAGGAAGGAGGGAGAATACAGGCAAGGACCAGGAGGTGTCTGTGAATGGGGAAGGGCACAGCCGTAAGAACCCTCCCCCAGCCCTGGGCATCTCTAGCAGATACTGAGCCCTCAGGGCCATTGATAGGGCCTAGACCAGAACATGCAGGGGGACAGTGGGGGCGCGATGCAGCAATCAGGGGAGCTCAGGTCCTCACCCAGGGAGACCACTGTCCCATACTTCTCAAGCATTGCATCCCAGTACAGCTCCTTCTGCGACGGGTCCAGCAGTCCCCATTCCTCCTGCAGGGACAGAGCAGGTTAGTCTGCCTACCCACCCCATGGTCCTACCCTTGGTTCCCTCAGTCTGGCTGTTACATTACATTCTCACTTGTTACCTGAGGACTCAGGCAGGTTACCTAAGCATCCTCTGCCTGGACGCACTAAAGCTGAGGTTGCAACAGCACTGAGCATGGGTACGGGGTGTGGGTGGGGGTGTAGGGTGTAGATGAGGGGTGCAGATGCAGAGCTGGGGGAGGGGGCTTCCTTCAGGTCACCTGGGCCTTTGCTGCCTGTCTCCTCCCCCTTTGGATCTTCCCACCCCAGGTTCCGGCCTAACAGCCTGAAGCTGAAGACCCCTGGGTGGGCTTCAATGAAGTCCAGTCCTCCTGGCGGCAGAGATGTGGCTGGCCCTTCCTTCTTCCCTATCACCCTGCCTTGAACAGGGTGTGCTACAGGGAGAGGGAAAGGCAGGGGACCTGCAGGTAACCCAGTCCCAAACAACTGAGCCACCTGGTAAGCTACTTGTTACAAGAAAAATAGATCCCTCCTCGCTGGAGCCACTGAAGAAGGGCTGGCTGAGTAGAGGTGGAAGGTGGGGAGGATCCATGTTAAGAAGTGTTGCCTGCTGCACCTTAGGACACAGCATGTGTCAGGGAGGGGGATGCTGGGGAAAAGCTTGGGATGTCAGCATGGGCTGATTCTTGTGCTGATTTCAGCAAGGTCCTGAGAGGGTGAGCTTGGCCCCAGGGGCTGGTGTTGACCCAAGGGGGATGGAGGCCTGGCTTTGCCAGGAAAGGTGTTGCCTTCTCCACAGGCTCTGCCACTGTGCTGCCAAGTCCCATCATCTGAGGCTTTCTGGACTGAGAAAACAACCCAGAGCAGCAAGCCACAGTGGTCCCGGCAGCAAGGCAGGGACAACCACAGCTGGAGACAGTGAGGACACTGTGGAGTACTCAGCCTTTCCCACTGTGCCAGGAAGGGAGTCTGGGGGGAAGAAATCAGACTTCAGCTTCAAAGCCTGCTATCAACGAACTCTTCAGCTGGGGACACTCCCACATGAAGTGGCTTAGAAGCAAAGGAGCCAGGAGAGGACAGGGCTCCTCGATGCCCACACTCACTGATATTCTCAGGAACCAAGTGCCCGTCACAGCAGCAGGGACCTCAAGCTGAGCTTCCGTGCCTCAATGGCTGCTGCCAAGCTGTTCGGCCCTTGAGGAAATCCCCAGGAAAAAGGCAGCTGCGGCAATTTCTCAGGAAGGACAGTGTCACGTACCAGTCTCACGTGTGATGGAAAAGTGGGCCTTCCTCGTGGTGCTTAGGAGCCACCATCACCGTCCATCATCTTGTCCCCTCCCCACCTGCATCCATAGCATCCAAATCACCAGGAGCTAGCCCAGCACCACAGGAGCTTCGAACGTCCAGACTTCTCTTTAGGTGAGAAAATCAACCTCTACAAGATCCAGCCACTCTAAATTGGGTCTCCAGGGCCTGAGGTCAAAATTCTTCCCAATAGCAGAGACCATCAGTCTGTCCCTCTGGACTGCAAGATCTGTGGCCAGCGTTGCTGACACAGACTCACAGGCAGCACAGAGCACAAGAGTCGCCAGCCACGAGGACTGGCAGGGCACAAGGTGGCCGCCGGGGACGCTCCCCTACCATCTGGGGCTGCTCACCTGAATCCTGGGAGGGAGGAAGGATGTGGAAGTTGGCTTCTGATGTTCAAGGCGCCTCTCAGGGGACTGGGCTGGAAGCAGGGGGCCTGGGGGAGCTAAGAAGCAACGTTGACGAAGAGGGTCAGCAGCTGCCGTAGGAGCTGGGGCAGGTAAGCCGCTAGTGTTCGTGCTGCTGCCTCGGCCTCATCTACCAGTGAGCAGGACCACTGCCTGTTCCAGCCCCATCCTTTCCTCCTGCCACCCTGGGACCCAACTCTGAGGCCTCTCCTGGGACCCCACCCCAGCCAGGGATGTCCACATTCCCTCCACGAGCTCCCAGGGCCAGCGTGGTGCCCCCTCACCCATCTCCTGCCCATCAGCATCTGGCTCCTTCTTCACGCTGCAGATGAGCTGAGCAGGCCCTTCCATCTGGGCAACCTGGGGCCCCTCTCCAGGGGCTGGCCCAGAGGGCTCCACTGTACCTGAGGGGAGGGGGCTCCCTGAGGACTCCTCTGTCTTCTGGGCTGCTGGGAGCACCTCTCGCCCCAGGACATGGGCTGTGATCTGAGGAGGAAGAGACAAGTGACGGTCCTAGCCGTGTTTTGTCCCTTCCAAAAGTCTCTAAAAGGCTGGAACAACACTAGCTGTACTCACCCAGCCCAGCAGCCGCCCAGGGTCATGCTGCAGCTCTTCGACCAGGGCCACAGCTTCCTCAGGGCTGCCTGGCAGCTGCTCCCGCACCCAGGCCTGGATTTCAGGGGGCAGCACACCCAAGAACTGCTCCAGCACCAGCAGCTCCAGTATCTGCTCCTTGGAGTGCACCTCAGGTCGCAGCCACTGGTGGCAGAGCTCGCGAAGTCTTGCCAAGGCCTCATGGGGCCCTGCTGCCTCCTGGTAGCGGAACTGTCGGAAGCTCAGGCGTGCAGCCTCAAGCTCCTCCAGGGTAGCTGTGGGGTCTACAGGGGACAGGCGCAGGGGGCCCAGCGGCGATGGCATTCTTGTGTGGGAGGTCTTGTTGGAGCTGCCAGGAGGGACCTGCAGAAACAAGTAAGTCAGGTTGCTGGCCAGGGATCCCGCCTAGGAAAGAGAGACATAGGCAAAGAGAGACCCATTCTGGTTATTGTTCTAGTTTACCAAAATTTTAAAAATTTTGTTCTGTTCTGGTTTCACTTCGTTGACCTCAAATTTATAGTCTGCAAATGGAAAACGTGAACAATTTCATCCGAAGAAATATGACCACCGAATTCGTTCCTTATATTGCAAATAAAATTGCATTTTTATAATAACGAATTATGTTCACGCCAAGATTGTTTTGAAACTAGAAATATTATTTCCTTCTACACATTCGTTAATAATTAAAGCGACAGTGATGTTAAATTTTAATCACTGTCTCATAACCTTTCAAAACAAAAAAAACACAATGTAAAATAGATTATTTTTTAAATTCTGGTTTTTAAATATACTAGAATTCACTGCAGCACTGAGTCGCTTTAAAAATACTGTGATAAAAACACTCCTAACATGCTATATAAATGTTAAATTGAAGATTCAAAATACTTTTTTAATAGGAAATTTTCAACTTAATACTATAAAATACACTGAAAATAAACTTAATTTTGATATAGATGACATTTCACTACAAGCATTTAATAGTCACGTAAAATTGGTAAGAGCTTATTAATGAAATATTAGAAATACAAAGTGTGCTATCATATCCAACATCAAAACAAAAAAAAACCAAAGCCGTTGCTGTCGAGTTGAGTCCTACTCATCGCGACCCTATAAGACAGAGGAGAACTGCCGCATAGGGTTTCCAAAGAATGGCTGGTGGATTCTAACTCCTGACCTTTTGGTTAGCAGCCTGAGCTCTTAACCACTGCGCCACCAGAGCTCCAAATACATCAGTACATAAAGGCAAAGCACCAGAAAACATTTAATATTTTAATATTCACTCCAGTTCTAAGCTGAAGAACTGCCATAACATTACATAAAATAAACATTTTATTACAAATATAGATTTAATTCATACACAATTATACAGTTCATTAAAAGACATCATTGCAATAAACCAAAAATCACACCTAATTAAAAGAATATCCTCTAATACTTTTTCACTGAAGCTATCCTTGTCTCCCAAGATGAACCTCAAACCCGAAAAAGCTATCTCAACACTGACCTAAGTAGCTGTTGTTGTTGTTAGGGGATGTCCAGTCGACTCATAGCAACCCTACATACACCAAAATGAAACACTGCCTGGCTATGTGCTATTCTTACAATCACTGCTATGTTTGAGCCCACTATTGCAGCCACTGTATCAATCCATCTTGTCCAGGGTCTTCCTCTTCTTTGCTGATCCTCTACTTTACCAAGCATGATGTCCTTCTCCAAAGACTGGTCCCTCCTGATAATATGTCCAAAGTATGTGAGACGAAGTGTTGTCACCTGTGCTTCACGAGCATTGTGACTATACTTCCAAGACAGATTTGTTCTTTCTTCTGGCAGTCCACGGTATATTTAATATTCTTCACCAACACCATAGTTCAAAGGTCTTATTCATTGTTCAGCTTTTGCAGCGTATGAGGCAACTGAAAATACCATGACTTGGGTCAGGGGCACCTTGGTCCTCAAAGTGACATCTATGCTTTTTAACATTTTAAAGAGGTCTTTTGCAGCAGATATGCCTAATGCAATACGTAGTTGGATTTCTTTACTGCTCCTTTCATGAGTGCTGATTGTGGATCCAAGTAAAATGAAACTGTTGGCAACTTCAATCTTTTCTCCGTTTATCATGATGTTGCTTACTGGCCTAGTTGTGAGAAATTTTGTTTTCTTTGTTTTGTTGAGGTGTACCCCATACTGAAGGTTGTCGTCTTTGATCTTCATCAGTAAGTGCTTCAAGTCCTCTTCACTTTCAGCAAACAAGGTTGTGTCGTCTGCACATCGCAGGTTGATGAGTCTTCCTCCAATCCTGATGCTTCGTTCTTCTTCATACAGTTCAGCTTCTCCTATTATCTGCTCAGTATACAGACTTATTAAGTATGGCGAAAGGATACAACCCTGCTGCACACCTTTCCTGATTTTAAACCACTCATTATCCCCTTGTTCTGTTCAAATGACTGCCTCTTGGACTATGTGCAGGTTCCACGTGAGCACAGTTAAGTGTTCTAGAACTACCATTCTTCGCAATGTTATTCATAATTTGTTATGATCCATACAGTCAAATGCCTTTGCATAATCAATGAAACACAGGTAAACATCTTTCTGGTATTCTCTGCTTTCAGCCATGATCCATCTGACATCAGCAATCGTTCCACATCCTCTTCTAAATCCAGCCTGAATTTCTAGCAGTTCCCTGTCCATGTACTGCTGCAACCATTTTTGGATCGTTTTCAGCAAAATTTTACATGCTTGTGATATTAATGATATTGTTCAACAACTTCCGCATTCTGTTGGATCACCTTTCTTTGGAATGGGCACAAATACAGATCTCTTCCAGTCAGTTGGCCAGGTAGCTATCTTCCAAATTTCTTGGCTTCCAGCATTGCCTCCCTTTGTTGAAACATCTCAACTGGTATTCTTTCAACTCCTGGAGCCTTGTTTTTCACCAATGCCTTCAGTGCAGCTTGGACTTCTTCCTTCAATATCATTGGTTCTTGACCATATGCTTCCTCCAGAAATGACTGAACATTGACCAGTCCTTTTTGGTATAGTGACTGTATTCCTTCCATCTTCTTTTGAGGCTTCCTGCAACATTCAATATCTTATGCACAGTATTCTTCAATATTGCAATTAGAGGCTTGAATTTTTTCTTTAGTTCTTTCAGCCTGAGAAATGCTGTGTTTCTTCATTTTGGTTTTCTAACTCTAGGTGTTTACACATTTCAGTATAATACTTTATCTTTTCAAGCCACCCTTTGAAATCTTCTGTTCAGGCCTTTGACTTCATTATTTCTTCCATTTGCTTTAACTAGTCTATGTTCAAAAGGAAGTTTCAGAGTCTCTTCTGCATCCATTTTGGTCATTTCTTTCTTTCCCGTCTTTGATGACCTTTTGCTTTCTTCACGTATGCTGTCATCCCACAACTTGTCTGGTCTTCAGTCATTATGTGTTCAATGTGTCAAATCTATTCTTGAGATGGTCTCTAAATTCAGGTGGGATATACTCAAGGTCACACTTCGGCTTTCGTGGACTTGTTTTAATGTTTTTCAGCTTCAACTTGAACTTGCATATGAGCAATTAATGTTCTGTTCTATAGCCCGTCCCTGGCCTTGTTCTGACTGATACTGAGCTTCTCAATCATTTCTTTCCACACAGGTAGTTGATTTGATTCCAGTGTATTCCATCTGGTGAGGCCCAGATGTATAGTCCTGTTTATGTTGTTGAAAAAGTTATTTCCAATGAACAGGTTGTCTGTCTTGTAAAATTCTACCATGTGATCTACGACATTGTTTCCATCACCAAAGCCGTATTTCCCAACTATCGATTCTACCTGGTTTCCAACTTTCACATTCTAAACACCAGTAATTATCAATGCATCTTGATTGCATGTTTGATCAATTTCAGACTGCAGAAGTTGGTAAAAATCTTCAATTTATTCATCTTTGGCATTAGTGGTTGGTGGGTATATTTGAATAATAGTTGTATTAACTGGTCTTCCTTGTGGGCATATAGATATTATCCTATTGCTGACAGTGCTGTACTTCATGATAGATATTGAAATGTTCTTTTTGACGATGAATGCAACACCATCCCTCTTCAATCTGTCATTCCTGGCTCTGGTGGACTTGTTTGAATTTTCTTCAGTTTCAACTTGAACTTGCATATGAGCAATGATGGTCTGTTCTGCAGTCTTCCCCTGGCCTTGTTCTGACTGATGATATTGAACTTCTCCATCGTCCCTTTCCACAGATGTAGTTGATATGACTTCTGTGTATCCCATCTGAACTTAGAGACCATCTCAAGAATAGATTTTGATGCTTGAATATACATTCCCAGACAATGACTGTCTGATTCAAAATGACCAATACCAGTCTGTTTTGGCTCAGAATGCCTAGGATGGCAATCTTTATGTGTTCCATTTCATTTTTGATGACTTCCAATTTTCCTAGATAATTAGGAAATGTTCCACGTTCTGATTATTAATGGTTGTCTGCAGCTGTTTTTTTTTTTTTTTTCCTTCATTTTGAGTCATGCCACATCAGCAAATGAAGGTCCTGAAAGCTTAACTCCATCCATGTCATTAAGGTCAACTCTACTTTGAGGAGGCAGCTCTTTCCCAGTTATTATTTCGAGTGCCTTTCAACCTGAGGGGCTCATCTTTTGGCACTATATCAGACAACATTCTGCTGCCATTCATAAGGTTTTCACTGACCAGTTTTTTCAGAAGTAGACCACCAAGTCCTTCTTGCTAGACTTAGTCTAGAAGCTCTGTTGAAACTTGTCCACCATGGGTGATTCTGCTAGTATTTGAAATACCAGTGGCATAGTCTCTAGCATCACAGCAACACACGAGCCACCACACTACAACAAACTGACAGATAAGTGATGAGTAGCTGATGCACCCAAAATTATCATAGCAATTTCATCTAACTGGGGATATTGTGAATGGTTTTCTTCCCAGAATTCAGATTTTCTACCACTTTCCAAATGCTTTTTAAATGTCAATACAGCCTTCACATTAAGTTCAGAACTAATTAGAATCTGATTACAATGATCTCGATAAACTGCTCCTAATACACTATCATTTTCAAGGTTAACTTTTTCTCTCACATTAAACTATTTAATGTGTTTCCAAACGTATTATTAATAGTTCTTAATTTTAGCTTAGTTTTCACATACCAAAAACATCACTCACGGTTAACTGCTCACTTTGCAATGTTACTGTAACTTGCTTTAAAGATTTTAAAGTTTCCAAAATTAAATTGAAATATGCACATTTGTTATTAGAAAAGAAGTATTCCATATTATTTTCAGGTAATACACTGCAAAAATTTCTGCATCCTAGTAAGGTTTCTAACATGGTTTACATACTGTTTCATCTTGCTGGACAATCCAGTTGCTAAAATGGTGGCGTGGGAGCATCTGACGTCCTCTAACTTCACAAGGGGGAAAGAGAATCAATCAAGATCAACAGCCCATGGCTCACTCCTATGAGGCAGAAATCAGACATGCCTACTCTCTACAACGTTTTTACCAATTCTGACACCAGCCATTCTTCCCTGACACTCTACTTTTCTGCTGGGTTTCATAAGTCACTGCAATGGCCACACAGAACTCACAGACTATACTCACGATCATGGGGTTTATTATGGAAGTAACAGATTACAATTCAGTATCAGAAACTACTCAGAATACAGTTCTTCAGTCAGGACAGGTACTTAGCTGTACCCACAGACAGGCCTCTCTCTGGCCCTTGGCCTCTTGGCCTGGCCTCTGCCCCGCTTGGGCAAGTGTTACAAAGCTCTTCAGCTCTGCCAATAAGCACCCAGGGCACCCCACTCCACCAGTAAGCCTCAGCTTGAAAGCGCTCAGTGCTCTAGATCCATGGGTCAGCATATCCACTGCAATTGCCTTCTTCCATGGGCCAGGAAGCCCACCATGCTGTCTCTTGATTCTGCTGCTGCCGTTTCTCTACCACCGCTTCTCACCATCTTGTGCCCAGTGTTACAAGCTCTGTATGCCTGTCTCCTGGGCCTAAGAAGTTCTCAGTGCAGGAACTCTGGGTCCAAAGGACACACTCTGCTCCCATCTCTTCTTCTTGGTGCTAATTAGGTCCCCCCTTTCTACCTCTGGGATGGCTCATTTTAAGTCTAGCAGGATGGCAAAACTGACCAATCTCCTTGTTAGAATTCCATATACCTTATTACACAGTTCCACCCTCACAAGAGTGTCATGCACCTTATTTGCCTTATCGGCAAGCTGTCTAATTGCCTTGGTGGGCCGCAATTACCTTATTTTCATAGTCCTACCCAATCATTTTGTGGGAGTTATAAGACCATGGCTAGAAAAGCCATACAAAAGCGATCCTTCGCACTGTAGGCCAGGTCCAGGCTTTTCTAGCTATCTTTCTTTCATACTTGGAAGATGGCTTTCCCCTCTCAATCATTTTTCCAGTCTGAAACAGTCATTAATGATTAGTCCTTCAGTAGGGCAAAGAGTCCTCAGGTTGAGGTTATTCAGGTACCAGCCATTCATGTCTGCTGCAAGTGTCCCCCTGATATGGTCAGGTTCTCCAAAAGTTATCTCAGGCTTCACCCTTTCTGGTGTCTGGTAAAATGTAACTGAGAGAAAATTATTCCCTTGTTTTGAGCCTCATGAGATATCAGCATAGCAAAATCTTTAAAAGGCTTTACGTATGGCCACTGCACTCACTCCAGTCCAGCAGTGCCTCCCCCTCAGTCCACTCTTTCAGTTACTGCTTCTATAATATCAATTTTTACAATTATGATTAACTCTGTTAACAATTAACACTGACAACTGAATCTCATAATCCTATCAACATCTTCCCCCACCCTCTCTTAACCAGACCCATCAGAAAAAGAGAAAACTATTCAGTGGGGATCCTCCCTCAACCCCCTCATTTAATGTAAGCACATTCACAAAAGCATGTAGGCCAAACAATTCATGCCTTTATCTCCCACTGTTTTAGATAGCCTCCATCTAAACTACCCATCCCTATCAAACCAGTACTCTGAGGAGACAAGCATGTTCCTTGATCTAAAGAACCTTCTGTTCCAGTTGGAACTTTGAGCATCTGCATCCATAAACAAAGTTCAGTCCAGAGAAAACCATCAAATTGCAGCAAGTGACATCAACTCATGGTGTCAAACATCTCTCTCTCTTCATTTGGTCGGGTTCTGGTCGGCTCATTCAAGCCCCCATGGGCTAGGTCAATGGGCAACACCCATAGGCTCAGGAGTCCACAAAACTCCCTGTACTTCAGACCAGCCAGCCCTTTCTCTCTCCAACCTTTCTACCAATTCTGGCACCAGCTGTCCCTCCCACAGCACTTTCTACTTCCCTGCTGGTTTCGATAATTCACTGCAATGGCCACACAGAACTCACAGACCATACTTACGATCATGAGGTTTATTAGGTAAGTAACAGGTTACAATTCAGGATCAGAGATGACTCAGGATACAGTTCTTCTATCAGGATAGCTCCTTGCCTATGCCCACAGGCAGGCCTCTCTTTGGCTCTTGGCCTCTCGGCCTGGCCTCTGCCCTGCTGAGTCAAGTGTTACAAAGCTCCTTATCTCTGCCAATGAGTGCCTAGGGGGATCCCACTCTGCTAATAAGCTTTGGCCTGAGGAAGCTCAGCTCTCTCACTCTGTGGATGGGCACACCCACTGTAACTGACTTGCTCCTTGAACTGGGAAGCCCACTGCATTGTCTCCTGGTTCTGCTGCTGTCGTTTCTCTACCACTGCTTCTCCCCAATTCATGTCTTCTGCTTAGGGTTCCATACACCTATTGCACAGTCCCACCCCAACAAGGGTACCATGTACCTTTTTTGCATTATTGGCAAGCTCTTCAATCCCCTTGGTGGGCCACAAACACCTTATTTGCATAGTCCCACCCAATCATTTGGTGGAAGTTACAAGACCATAGCTAGAAGGGACATATAAAACCGATATCCATCGCACCACACTAGTACAGTTTTCCTTACTTTCTGAAAATCTGGTAGACAAAATTGGAATATGAAGTGTCTTAACAAGTTCATTACATTCTCCTAAAAACTCTTCCAGTTCAGCATCCTTTACTGCATCTTTAGTAACTAATTAAAGTATTTGTGCAGCACACTTTATACCAGTCAATCTTTTCTTATAAACTTTGTCACTTTCATCTTACTCTGCAATGGTTAATGTCTGCAAGTCAGAGTGAACTAAGCCAAAATCTTCAAAATTGTCATTTTTCTCTGACATTTGTCACTCAATATCACTATCATTTCTGGGCAAATCAAATTTAATCATATTAGAGCCATTACCTGTGGTTACAGAATAAATCTCTTGTAAATCAAAGCTGAAGTTCTCTAAAATGAGACACAGTGTTTTTTATATACAGATCTGTGTGTTTCAATTTTTTCATTCCCAGTGTCAACAGATGTATCCTACTGTCTTGTGCAAACCAAGCATTAATTCCTAGAATTGACCAACTCAATCTACTGGCAACATCCACTTTCACAGACAATTATTCGTTTTTCTAGATCACTACCAATTTTCTAACTAAATCTAAATGACAAGCGAGATATCATTTCCATAATATTCTATGAGTTGATCGAAAGTTTTTGACCAAATGAAGCCATACAGATTTCCCCCACTATCTGAAAGTTCCCCTGAAACTTTTCGTAAGCCCAAGTGGCGTAAAGCTAAGAAATAATTACCGTTAATTTACGTGGGAAAAATTTTTTAGCTTTCCTAGACCCAAAAAATAACCTAGCAACCATACCAAATAACACATAAAACCCAGGCAGGAGCTGTGGAGGATGGTCCCCGTGGGGTGGGCTACCTGGGGACCAATGGAGTGTGCCCAGGGGTCACTGGGTGAGGGGGTGGCAGCCACCGCTGCCTCCTTAACACCACTGGAGGACGAGGTGCCGGAGAAAGAGGAGGAGGGACGGCCGCAGAAGAAGGTGAGGAAGAGACGGTGGCATCGGATTAGAGGAGCTGCTAGACTTTCTGAACAGGCTGCCCCCTTGTCCTGCCAGCCTGGACTGCAGAGCACTGGACCTC
Organism: Trichechus manatus latirostris; assembly: GCF_000243295.1. Taxonomy (NCBI): domain Eukaryota; kingdom Metazoa; phylum Chordata; class Mammalia; order Sirenia; family Trichechidae; genus Trichechus; species Trichechus manatus. Next base: position 2,616,684 of record NW_004444112.1, read on the forward strand.
GACATGGACCTGCTGCTCCCTTCAGGCATGATGCACTTTGAGTTCCTAGACTACTGCATCCCCGAGGTTACTGAGATGATCACAGGGGACTGGCGCCCTTATAGCATTGTTGACCTGGTTTTCACCTAGTTGAGCCCACCATCGCCAGGACGTGCACGCCCCCAAACTAGCTGTTTACATACAAGAATACTATCTGCAGAAGAGTGAAAATCCTCTTCCGGTTTGAGTTAGTGAAAACAGGTACTAACGTAGCTCTTTTGTAAAAGGAAAGTGATGTAAGGCAAACTTTTGGATAGAAGGGGAAACCTGTAATTAGATTTAAAGTTTTATGGAATCCTGAATATTCAATTAACTCAAACAAACAACCGTTAACAGTAATTAATTCAACACATGCATCAACAATTGTTTGTTTATCTAATTTCACCTTAAGGCATTCTGGAACAGCATACTCGGCAAACTCGTCTAATGTTTTTTGTTGCTTATTCGGAACACTTCTGACACTTTCTTCAATCTTCTTTGTCTTCTTGCTTTGCACTGCGTTGTACTCATCTGTATGGTGACGCTTCAGGTGCCTCTCTAAATTTGCTGCATGGTCTCCAACCATATCTGTGTTGCAAATTTTACACGTGCTTTTATTTTCAATCTTTTCATACTTGAAAAATTCTCGACATGGATTTTCTCTGGTTCGTCCCATACTAGAATTTAAGCGTAAGAAATAATATTAACATTAGGGCATATTTTATAGTTGCTACATTACATTAAGGAAGCCTGGTGGTGCAGTGGTTAAAATGCTCAGCTGCTAAACGAATGGTTGGCAGTTCGAATCTACCAGCCGCTCTGCGGAGAAAGATGTGGCAGTCTGCTTTCGTAAAGATGACAGCCTTAGAAACCCTATAGAGCAGTTCTACTCTGTCCTATGAGTCGAAACCGACTCGACGGCAACCAGTTTTGCTTATATTGTGTCACAGTAAAAACAAGTCTTATTAGACTTTCATAACGTAAAGAGAAAACAATGTATAAATACATTTGCAGAAATGAATTACAGCCAGTACGTATTAAAATGCTTCTAGCCACGAATCATCAGTATATCAGAAAAACCGGAACAGCTTGATTTTACATTCGTAGGGTTTGCCAACTTCTTCCATTCGAAGTCCCACTTTACAACATTCTCATATATTTATCCGGCACCTTTTGAAGAAAAATCTCACTTTATAGTGATACCATCAAATTGTTTTCAGTGAAATAACGGCATATCACAATAGAAACATTAATTTTTTTCTACTAGTTGCTGATGTTTGTTAACATTTCAATTTGTCAGCTGTATGTCCAATTTAAACATAAAAGTACGTATGACAATACATTTAAATCGAGACTGCATACAAAAACGGAATCATCCAAAATTATATGCTGTTTTCTATTTCTTCAATTTAAGTATCACACTTTAAAAAAGTGAACAATGTACTTTTAAAATGTCTGCACTCACCTGACAAATTTCCGTTCACACGAAACTCTGTTCAGAACTCGATGCAGTTTAACCAGCTTCTTCAGACTTCTGACGAGCGTTCTCAATCGCCGAGCGTTTCTCACATCTTCAGTACGCAGGCACAGCTCGCTTTCCTGTGATAGAGGTCAAGCACGGAGCGGAAATTAGGCTCGGAGGTCTGGTCAGACCAGGCCCGACCTTCGGCCTGTTCGAGGGGCCCTCGACCTCAGGGGTCTGTCCCTTCGGGGCGCCCAAAAAGGGAAGGGAGGGAAGAGGTCTTCACGGAGGCGGGGCCCCAGTCTGGATATAGAGAATGGCGTTCTGGGAGGCAGGAACGGCCTGCGATAGGTTCAATGGTGCGGACGCGCAGGGCCAGTCGGGAGGGAGGCGGAGGCTCAGGAAGGCGAGCGGAGGGGTCGACCGGGTGCCGGAGAGAGGCCGCGCGCCCCTTCAGGAGATGGGAAGGGCCGCCCCACGCCCAGCCAGGGCCGCGCTCACCTCAAGCACGGCGCCGGTGCCCCGGACGCCACTTCCGGGAAATGGCGCCGCGCCAGCTCCGCACGCCATTCTCCTTGCGCTTGCGTAAAACGCACCGACCCGCCCCTCCCACGCGTTACCCTGATTAATCAGGCGCCTGCCCAGAAGGCACCGTCATCTCCATTCGGACTACATTTCCCATGAGCCTCAGCAAGCAAGCGGAGTCCGGGCCTCGACCAGTGAGAGCGCATTTCCAGAAGCTTCTCAAGCCTAAGAAGTGACCCATCTCCGACGGGGTCCACCCCCTCACTGGCGGTCCCTCTTTGCTCGAACCCAAGCCCCAGGACTCACCAACGGCCGAGGTGGACGGTACTTTGGGACACTGCGCATGTGCATAACGGGTCTGGTTCCTATTGGCAAGCGACGTGAGGGACTAGCTGCTGTCCTGACTAATCAGAACTGTGCTTTGCCCGTGCCCTTCCCCTAGGGCCTCCTTGAGGCTTCTAAAGCGCCGCCCAGCCGTCCCCTTGGTAACCGCTAGAGCTTTCCCTTTAGCCTCTAGTTGTTTCCACGGCAATGGCTGGAGCGTCGCCCCGCCCTCTGGAGAGGCCAGAAGTGGCGATTCCACTGCTATCTGTAGTTTGGCTGAGACTAGCGTTCAGGTGGGCTTGGGAATGGTCAGGGTCCAGCCGTCAGTCCTGACCCGTGGACTTTCTCCGCCCTAACACTCAACCTCCACTGAGCGCCCTGCGGACATGCGAGATAACAGGGATTCGGGAAGGCGCCAGTTTACTGATGAGGAAACTACTTCAACAGTTATATGAGGCCCTCACTGTGTGCCAAAACTCTTCAGACCATTTTTAATAAATAATAAATTGATATTATAAAATTATAGTAAAAAATCTATATAGGCTCATTGTAGTGACTTTGGAAAACATAAACGTTCAAAAATAATCTCACAACCCAGTTTGCCACTGTTAAAACTTGGTTGCTTTTCTGTGCTGTTTTTTACCCCCTAAACTCGTGTATTCATATCTAACAAACATTTACGTACTAATTTAATTTCGATATTTTCAGTGAATATGACATGATAGGCAGCACAGCCGTGTCTATCTTTAGAAGGAAAGCTTAGAGACAAACACATTTGGAAAAGAAATTTACTTGAAAAGAGGGGCAACTTGCAGAATGCAGCAGGTGTTTAAAGAAACTAAACAAAAATTGTAGAATTACCAAAGTGACAGACTGCATTAGCCCATTGGTGGCAGGAAAGGAGCACACCTGTCCCATGATTACCATACCCTCAGCTATCCAAAGTGAAGGATGGAGGTTTTTGTCTAGACTTATGGGACATGCTCAACATTTTATTTGTTTTGGGGACCAGAACTAGAAGGGTGACCTGTTATTTTTGCTGTCGTTAGGTGCCAATGACTTGGTTCTGGCACATAGTGACCCTGTGTACAACTGAATGAATGAGTCCTCACCATCCTCATGATCAGTGTTATGCTTGAGCCTACTGTTGCAGCCACTGTGTCGGTCCATCTCGTTGAGGGTCTTCTTTTTCGCTGACCCTCTACCAAGCATGATGTCCTCCAGGGACTGGTCCCTCCTGATAACATGTCCAAAGTATGTGAGACGAAGTCTCATCATCATCACTTCTAAGGAGCATTATGGCTGTACTTCTTCCAAGACAGATTTATTTGTTCTTTTGGCAGTCCATGGTATATTCAATATTCCTCGCCAACACCACAACTCAAAGACATCAATTCTTCAGTCTTTCTTATTCATTGTCCAGCTTTCATATGCATATGAGGCGATTGAAAACACCATGGCTTGGATCAGGCTCACTTTATAATCCTCAAAGTGACATCTTTGCTTTTCAACACTTTGAAGGTCTTTTGCAGCAGATTTGCCCAATGCAATACATCATTTGAGTTCTTGACTGCTGCTTCCATGGGTGTTGGTTGTGGATCCAAGTATAATGAAATCCTTGACAACTTCAGTCTTTTCTCCATTTATCATGATGTTGCTTATTGGTTCAGTTGTGAGGATTTTTGTTTCATGTTGAGGTGTAATCCGTACTGAAGGCTGTAGTCTTTGATCTTCATCAGTGTTTCAAGTCCCCTTTGCTTTCAGCAAGTAAGGTTGTGTCATCTACATATCGGAGGTTGTTAATGAGTCTTCCTCCAACCCTAATGCCCCATTCGTCAAATAGTCCAGCTTCTCAGATTATTTGCTCAGCATACAGATTGAATATGGTGAAAGGATACAATGCTGACACACCTTTCCTGACTTTAAACCATGCGATATTTTTAGTTCATCTCAATAGGCAATGTTATTGTTTAAATCTGACTGTGGGACAGGGTGAAGTTTTGCTTCTCCACATCAAGTGCTGAACTATGATTTATTTAGCCAATCCTAAATTGTTTCCCTGTTTTGGTGTCCTCTGATAATCCCATGATGAATCCCACTGATTGGAAGCTCTGCTCCTGTGCATGGGTGGGGCTCGTCAACTTTGAGCTTCTCTGTAGCATTATCAGGATGGGCCCTTTCGAAGAGGAAGTCTCACAATGGGAGTATCCTTAGGTCTTTTCTCTGGAACTGTGCAGAATCCCCAGAAATGAGTCTTCCCCTCTACGCCAGGTAGGGAAAGATCAAGGGTTCTAACTGCTGCTTATTTGCTTCTCAGTTCTCTCCTAGTCCTCTTTGTAGTAGGTCCCCTTGCCTCTCACTCCATCCATAGGTGCTGGGCTTCGGTTCTCAAGCCTCTGGAATTCTGCACTATAAGCCTGCTCAGACGACCCTCCATTCCCCCCAGTGCCAACGCAGTATTTGACTTTCCCTAAATTAGTGACAATTCCTCCATCTGCTTCCAGCTTCAAAACGGTGTTGCCATTAGCCCCTTTTCCATCCTCACACTTGTAAGTTTATGTGTTCTAAGACTTCTCTTTTCTGGTTTTAGCATGGTTTCTGAGCCAAGATTGACGAATGTGTCCAGTCTACTATCCTGACCTAGAAAGCCCAGGGATGATTTCCAGTTACATCCTCCCTGCACCCTCACCCTCATCCTAGTCCCAACATGCCCTTCCCAGCTCTGACAGCAAATTCCCGGTTGCCCTGGCCTTCCTGTGACTTTTCTGCAGTGTGAACTCTTTGGGGATGGAGGTGTGATGAGCTCTGGCTGAAGTGCCAAATCCTGTTTCCATGTGCGGATGGAACTGCAGCTGAAGGCTTTCCCGCGTCCCTAGCTCATCCCTGGTTCGCAGGCACAGGGTTCCTCCCCAGTGTGGATCTGCAGAGGGTACGGGTCCTTTGTATGGGCTTCCCATCTCTGTGTTCATATTAGGTCAGAGTTGCGATCTCAGGCCTGCATGGACTTCGGGCCTGAGGCTAGACCTGACGGGGCAGTGTGATTGGCTTCCCTCCCTAGCGCACCCTCCGATAGCGTCGTGGAAGGAGGCTTGGACTGTGGGGGCCGGCCAGTGCTCGCCCTGGCCCGCCGCCCGGCTTTTTCGCCGGTGTGGATTCTCTGGTGGTGGAAAAGGGCGGGTCTCTCGCGGAATGCGCGGCCGCACTGCGAGCACACGAAAGGCTTCTCCCCGGTGTGGATGCGCCGGTGGCTGAGGAGGACGGCGCCCTTGGAGAAGGCCTTGCCGCAGTCCCCGCAACGGAAGGGCCGCTCGCCGGTGTGCAGCAGTTGGTGCTGCGTGAGGTTGGAGCTGTGGCTGAAGGCTCGTCCGCACTGCGCGCAGGAGAAGGGCTTCTCGCCCGTGTGCACGCGCTGGTGCTTGAAGAGTGACGAGCCCTGACTGAAGGCAGCACTGCAGAGCGCACAGGCGTATGGCTTCTCACCAGTGTGCGTGCGCTCGTGCTGGATCAGGTGCGAGTTGCGGCAGAACCGGCGGCCGCACTGCGCGCAGGCATAGGGCCGGCCTCCGGCGTGGATCTTGCGGTGCTGGCTAAGGTTGGAGCCGTGGCTGAAGGCCTTGCCGCATTCGCCACAGCGGAAGGCCTTCTCGGCTGTGTGGATTCGCTGGTGGCGCACCAGCGAGGAGCTGTGACGGAAGGCCTTGCCGCAGGCCGGGCATGCGTAGGGTGTCTCGCCACTGTGGATGCGCTGGTGCTGCGTCAGGTGCGATGTCTGGCTGAAAGCCTTGCCGCACTGAGCGCATTCGTATGGCCGCTCCCCTGTGTGGGTACGCAGGTGCTTGAGCAGGTCAGAGCTCTTGACGAACACTTTGCTGCAGGCCCTGCATTCGAAGGGCTTCTCCCCTGGGAGGAGGCCAGCCCCAGTGTGGAGGGCCTCGCCTAGCTGGTCCCCGGCAGGGGGCACCTGGCCAGTAGGGAGTGCCTGAGGGTCACTGGTCAGAATCGCCAGTGCTTCCTCCCTGAACGAGGGAAGATCCCCTGCAGCGTGAACTGGGGCATACAGGAAGGCACTCCTGGGTGCCTCCCGCGTATATGGCTTCTGTTGCTTGTGCACCCTCAGCTGCTTCCCTGGCGTCGGGCAGTCTTTGAGGGCCCTCCCCCTGGGCAGGCTACCCTCCTCAGCCCTCAGTGGTGCAGTCAGCCGCAAGCTGATGCTCGCCTCCCCGCTGCCGGAGACTGGCAGGAGGCTCTCCCAGTAGATCATGGACACTCCAGTGGACTTTCTCTCCCTAGATGGAAAGGCACCCCGCTGTCCCTCCAGGATTTTCCCCAAGTCATAGGCGCCAGAAGAGGGAAGGACTCCAGGAGGCCTTGTCAGAGAAGGGCTATCCAAGAAGGCCCCCAGTAATGCTGCTTCTCCAGAAACAACCCCATAATTTTCTGGACACCGGGGACCTGAAAGCAGAGAAATGGTGGTTGTCTGGGTCATCCTGGCCAGGAGGGGGAGGCCCGGGCAGGCCGAACAGGCAGGGCAAAGGGGACCCTGAGAGGTCAGTGTGTTAATGGGGAGAAAAGCAGGGACCTAGGCCTGACCAGGCTGGGGGAAGCTGTGACAAGCATGGCACCCATGGCATCTGGGACCCCCATAGTCAAGATACTAGCCCTGAGGCCCAGAATGTGGGGACAAGGGCAGAGTTAGGCCTGGCCTGACCCAGGAAGACACCAGCCATTGAGCGGCTACTGTGTGCTGGGTCCGGTCAGCACTACAGATGGGTGGCATGCTGCCTTACAGCACCCAGGGTCTGTGTCTGCTGTTTGCAAAGGCAGGGCCAGGAGCTTCCTGGTCAAGGCTGTGTCCTCAGTGCCTGGAACATGTGTGGCCACAGCAAGTATTCAAGAAACACTGATATAAAACCAAATGGGACTAATGAAGCACAGCAGTCCAGGGACAGGGACTGGAAGGCAGAAGGGGACGGGAAAGCTTGTGATAGGGAACCCAAGGTTAAGGATAGTGTTGATGTTTTGTGAGGTTGTTAACCATTGTCATAGGGCAACATGTGTACTAACTGTTAATGAGAAACTATTTTTTTCTGTAAACCTTCATCTAAAGTGAGAATAGCAGCACAATTGGAAGAGCGTAGTCGATGTCACTGAACTGTGCAT
>NW_004444112.1:2624272-2707015 GCF_000243295.1 Trichechus manatus latirostris
GTGAGAATAGCAGCACAATTGGAAGAGCGTAGTCGATGTCACTGAACTGTGCATGTAGAAATTTTTGAAATGGTGTATCTTTGGCTATGTATATTTTCAACAACAAAAAAAAAAGGTCTAGAAGGGAGAGGGTTGACATGTCGTGGGGCTGTTAACCAATGCATAAAACAATATGTATACTACTGTTTCATGAGAAACCATTTGTTCTGTAAGCCTTCACCTGAAGTACAATTAAAAAAAAAACAAACAAACACATGAGGGAATGAAGGAATGACCCACAGATAACAGCAACAAGACTTGGAGGGTTTGAGGCCCCATAGCCCTCCTGGGCTCTGAACAGGCCTCACCATAGCCTGGGGGTGACCTGTGTCTGAACCCAGCTCCAGTATCCTCAGCTCACCCTTCAACGGCGCCAGTGCTACAGGTCCCAAGAAAGGCTGATAGTGGAGGGAGAGGAGGAGGAAGCAGGGTGGGGAGGCGTAAGAGGAGGGTGTGTCAGGAAGGGTCTGAAAAGGGGGATGGAGAATCAGCCAAGTTCAAGTGCCAAGCTCACCCTCACGCTGAGCTCCCACTCACCAGGGCTGGGCCTCCTCTGGACTTTTCTTGCTGTGACTGGGGCCACGTCTGTCCCGTTGGGAACCCAGGGCTCCTCGTCACCATCAAGCTGGATAACCACTCGGGGTCGGGAGGCTGCGAGTCCTGTGGGGGAGGACAGGGCGGGAGAGGGGCTGGCCCTTGCTCAGGGCAATTCACCTCCCAACAGATAGCAGGAAACTCATGTCATCTGTGCAACCAGGAAAACCCAAGGGTCATGCCACGTCATGCCATGCACCACAGGGAGGGATTCACAGAACAGCCTAGTGGTCTCCTCAAGCAACCACTGTGTTGGTAATGCCAAAGGAAGTGCACGGAGCCCAAACAGGGACACTCAGCTAGGGAGCAGCTGAGCTGGCCAGACTGTGAGTCTCCTTGGTCCCAAACTCTGCCTCACATGGCCCCTGGGCAGTGGGGGTGGGGGCTGCTCAAGGGCCACCAGGAAGGTGAGGCAGCCATGCTGGTGGCCCAGCCTGGCACCAACCATACCTCCCACAGAGGACTCACGGCCTTACCCAGAGAGGCCACAAGTGCGAAGTTCTCAAGCATCACATGGCGGTACAGGGCTCTTTGGGCCATGTTAAGGAGCCTCCACTCCTCTTGGGAGAAGTACACAGCCACATCCTCAAAGGCCACCAGGCCCTGCAATGGCAGGCAGGAGGAGATGAACAGTCTGAGCTCTGTGACCGAGGACCCAGCTCCCCAAGAAAGGCTGATAGTGGAGGGAAAGGAGGAGGAAGCCAGGTGGGGAGGCGGAAGAGGAGAGTGGCCACTTCTTCTGATGTCCCTCAGTCACTTACTCTCTTCCAGGCCTTGCCCCAGGCCACTCTCTCTATAGATGGCATTTCTCTCACCTGTCCAGGCCGCCACCCCTCCAACCTCCCTGTCCAGGCCACAGTCATTACCTCAGCCTCTCCGCTGGCCATTCTGCACAAGGTGGCCACAGCAAGTCCCTGGAAAGGTAGCCAGAATCCCCTCCTCAGGTGTCCAATCATGCCTCAGCCTTTGCACAGGCTGTTTCCTAGTCAGACTCACTCTTCATGCTCTTGCTACAAGCAATTGTCCAAGCCCAGCCCTGGGGCTATCCCTCGCTAAAGCTTGCTGGACACCAGTGCTGCTCCTCGGGCCTGAGAGACACCCCATCTCCAGTCTTTACGGGGGTGGCCTCAAGGACGTGGTGGGCACACAAGAAGTTAATCCTTTTCTCCACAGCTCCACCCCTCTATCTCCTTGGTCAGCCTCTGCCCTCCCTTCCCTGGGCTACCTTCCAGAAAATTGGCGTTTGAGCCTCAGGGAACCCCCAGCCCAGCCACTATTCCCAGCCCTCAGGCCCTAACACACCATCCCTACCAAGTTCCTAAGATCCTTCCTCTTATGTCCAATTCCCAGGCCCTGCCTCAGCCCAAGACACCAGGACCTTGTCTTGTACAACTATAAGCCCATGTGATGCCTCCATTCTGGACCATCAGACTCAACAGTAGGTCCCAAATCCAACTCCAAATCTTTCCTCTGAAACCTGCTTTTCCTCTAAATTCCCATTTCTGTCTAGAGCAGCTTCGTTCTTCCAGGTGGTCAGGCTAAAAAACTTGGGATGGTCCTTCACTCACTACACTTGTGGTGTGAACGTGATGCATCAGCAGATCTATCCAGAATCTAATCACTTCTCCCACCACCACTGCCCCACTCTGGTCCACCTGCCATCATGGCTTACCAGGTGCAAAACTGTACTACACAGTGCACTATAAAAGGGGCAAGGTGGGCAAACCCCACTTTTATCACTAATTGCATGGCAAGGATCTGCATGAATCCAATTCCCACCTGGAAAAGGATCCAGGCTTCACCTTCCCGCATATCCATCTGTTGCCAGGCACTTCCATGGCAAAAACTCTGACCCTAACCACTCAGAGTTAGATCAGCTATCCTGAGCAGGGTCAAAACATCCCTGGCCACCTGAGGCCAGGTCATGTGGAGCAACTATAGGCTCAGGAGCCTGCATAATTCCCTGTACTTCAGACCAGCTGGCCTCCCTCTCTCTCTCTCTCTCCCTTTCTCTCCAGTTCCCTGGAACTAGGTTACAGGTAGAAGGACTCTATTCTTCTTCACTGACTGCCTGTGCAGCCTTTCTCTACCACCTAGCCACCCAGATCTGGGTCTACACAAATCAACTCTGTTCTGCCATGCACTGCTGCCTCATTGCCCTTGTTGGTTCACTGATTCTGTATAACAGCTCACAAAATCCAGAGACTATCATCTATACTTACAGTTACCCATTTATTATAATCAGAAAGGATAAAAGCAAAGAGATGCATCAGACAATGTCTGGGAGAGTTCCCAGCAAAACGCTCCCAGGGACATGCCACTCAGTCTCCTGTGCAAGAATGTTCTCACCGATCTGGAGGCCCCAAAGACAGCGTTCCAAGGTCCAGGGTCCCCTAGTCATTGGGACCTTATTGAAAATGCATGACTTGAGCCTTAATGCAAACCAAAAAAAACCAAACCCATTGCTGACGAGTCGATTCAGACCATAGTGACCCTATAAGACAGAGTAGAACTGACCCATTGGGTTTCCAAGGAGTGGCTGATGGATTTGAACTGCCGACCTTTTAGTTAGTAGCCATAGCTCTCAACCACTGTGCCACCAGGGCTCCATAATGCAGATATGATCAATTAAATCACTATGCATGACTGCATTAGCCACTGCTCCCCCCTCCCCTTCCTGAAGTCAGTTTTCCAGGGGCCTACTTGCCCAGCTATTTAGGAAAACAAAGACATCTTGATTGCTCGGGTTATTTTCAGACACAAGAGTCAAACCAAGTTCTTTCTCCCACACTAGCACTATTTCACTAGCATCCTCCCTGTTCCCTCCCTCCCCCATTTGTTCTCCACTCAGCAACAACTGGGATATCAGAGCATGTCCCTCCATGGCTTTTGGCACCCTCAGGATAAAGTTCCAGCTCCTCGGCCTATCATTCCAGCCAAACGTATCTTCTCTCCAGCTCTGTTCTCACTAGACACGTTGAGAACACTCAGCTCTGGAAGCACCTCGACTCAGTGTCACCTCCCAGTCTTTGCACGTGTGGGACTCTCTCCTTGGAACTTCCTGCCAGACCTCACACCCTTGGCTGCCAAAGTGGGGATCCTATTTGTGCACGGCCCACTGACCTGAACACCAATGGCTGGGACGAAAGTCTCTCCCGGGCAGCAAGTGAGGAAGATAAGACGCCCAGAAAAACTCCCTCCCTCAATTGGGACTCGAGTCCATGGGAGGTGGGGGTCCGGGCGGGTGGGTGTCTGAAGCTCCCTCCACTCACCTGAGCCTGGTCCGTCAGCGCCGTCACGGTTGCCATCGGATACCGTAGGCGGGACGAGAAGAGCAGGCAACCTGGCCTGAGACGCGGGCTCCGCCGACCTGGCCTACTCACGGGCAGCTACTCACGGGCAGCTCTGGGCCTGTCTACCCGTCTGTCAAGGGTGCAGAATGTCTACGGCGTTGCTTCCCGGTGGCCGCTGGGTCCCCGGAGAGTAGGTGGAGCCAGTCGCCCACTGTACACTCGGGGAAATCGAGGCTGCGGGAGCTGAGCCACTCGCCCGTGGTAAATTTGCGTGTACAGGTGCGGCGGGGGGAGGGGAGTCTCCGCTCTTGCCTTCTTCGTTGCCCTCGCCTTTGGTCCTCAGAGCCTCATGGAACACCGTACCCTACCCCGCGCGCTCCGGCACCAACCGCCGGTGTGCCCTGACGCCGGGTAGCAAAGTGACAGACCTGCGCGCCGGAAGTCCAGCCGCCTTCAGGGCTTTATTGGTCCAATGCGTGTCCTGAACACGCGCGCAGAGCCTTTTGGGTAGTGTAGTTCCCTTCCCAGTTTCCGGCGCCCAGCCCTATCTCCATGGCAACGAAAAAGCGTCACCGCTCAGGGCGCTGGGAAATGGAGTCCCAAGGCCGCACTCCCACTTCCATGGCTGAAAACACGTATATAAATACACTTTTGTTTCTTTCTTTGTTTCTTTTTATATAGTTTTAATGGTTAATTTTTTTCCAGTGTAAATTTCTTTATTGTACTTTAGATTAACGTGTACAGAGCAAATTAATACACATTAATTACATATAAAATTAATACAATTAATACACATAGCTTAGTGACAAGCTGACATTGGTCGCCAACGCCACAACGTGTCAACGCTCTCCCCTTCTCCGCCCTGGGTTCTCCATTACTAGCTTTCTTATCACCTCCTGCCTTCTTGTTCCTTCCCCTTGGCTGATATGCCCGTTGAGTCTCGTTTTGTTTTATGGGAAAAGGTATAACTGCTACCCAAAAGGCCCCTGGAAAACTAACTTCAGAAGGGGAGGGTGGCCTAATGCAGTCACGCATATTGATTTAATTGATCACATCTGCACTATGTAGCCCTGGTGGCACAGAGGTTGAGAGCTCTGGCTGCTAACCAAAATGTCGGCAGTTCAAATCCATCAGCCGCTCCTTGGAAACCCTATGGGGCAGTTCTACTTTATCCTACAGGGTATCTATGAGTTGGAATCGACTCGACGGCAATGGGTTTTATAGGTAATCTTTGGCTGAAGGGTGAATCTCAGGAGTGACTTCAGTACTGAGTTAAAAGCCTGTGTGGGAGCCATACTTTCGGGGTTTCTCCAGTCTCTGTCAGAGCGGCAAGTCTGCTCTTTTTTTGTGAGTCAGATTTTTGTTCTACATTTTTCTCCAGCTCTGTCTGGGACTTTCTATTGTGATCCCTGTCAAAGTTGTCTGTGGTGGTAGCCAGGCACCGCGTAGTTGGGCTGGACTCAGTCTGGTGGAGGCTGTGGTAGTTGTGGTCCATCAGTCCTTTGGACTAATCTTTCCCTGAAAACATGTATATATTTTTTACATCACACTCTGACTTCTCTCTTTCTGGAATTCCAATGACACGAATGTTAAACCTTTTATTTTTGTTCCACTGATCCCTGAGGTGCTGTTCAGCTTAGGGGATACTAAAGGGGAAAAAATGACAAATTCACTGATGGTTCAGTGGTACTTAAATTCTGGCCTTTTACCCAAATCTACCTGCTACTGTGTACTTTTCAGAATCTTCAAATAGTCACTCTATATATTCTCCCTACGTTTTATAGCTGCATTCAGTGAGAGAGACAGAATGGAGTGTTCCATCTACCTGGAACTAGACTTTTATTTTAAACGTGTGTATGTGTGTTTTAAGTCTCTGTTATTTTTGAAGAATAGGGGTTTTTCTCATAAATGAAACAAGGTGGAGCAATCCTAGCGGAAGGGTTTGTCTGAACAAGAGTCTGTATGTGGAACAACCTAGCTCTGTATAGGAGAGAAGCCCCTATGGCTGAGGTGACTTCCTTTATGCTGGGTAGGTGAGCATGGATGAAGGGAAGAAAGGTGATGAAGACTGAAGGGACTTTCTAGTCTTTTTCAGGTTTGGATTTCATCCTAAGGGGCAAGGGGAACTGGGAAACTAGGGGTCACTCATTCCACAACCCCAGAAGCAGGCAGAGTTGTGAGGGACTAGACTGCTGCTGTGTAGGGAGTCTGACAAATTACGGGGGGGGGGGTCATTTCTTCAGGGGACACCACTGCAGGCATCTGGCCACTGCTACCACGTTTATCCAGAGGAGCCCAAAACCTGGAGGCCAGTCTTTATATGCTGGAAACATTTAAATTTCTGTAAAACTTCCTGGGACTTTGATTCCTCCTGGCACCTTGGGGCTGGAGCTGGGATTCCCAGGTGGGCACCAGTTAGACATGAGGTTGGAGAAATTGAGAAGGGCCAGGTCCTGAGAGCAGTGTCACCCACTGGGCTGGGAAATGACACATAAATCACTGCGGGCTATGAGGGGAAACAGGGGTAGTAGGTGCTCAGCCTCTCTGTGTTGTAGGGTCGCACGAGGGGTTTTATCCTTGTCTAGAGGCCAAAACCAGTAGCCAAAATTAACATCTACAGCCTAAACAAAACAGAATAAACACAAACCCATTGCCCTCAAGTCAATTCTGACTCATAGCAACCCTATAGGACAGAGTAGAACTGCTCCATAGGGTCTTCAAGGCTATAAATCTTTACAGAGGCAGACTGCCACATCTTTCTCCTGCGGAGCAGCTGGTGGGTTTGAACCACTAACCTTTTCGTTAACAGGCAAGCACATAACCACTGCACCACTAGGGCCTCTATGTACAGCCTACATACAGGTTTTTCTGAATTCACATCCTATTTTTAAAAAACATACAGGGGCCAAATTATTAAATCTATAAAATCTGGATATTTTAGTTCCTTTGGGAAAAAAATAAAAACAAAACCAGAAGATCCTATGTTAAATCCTGGTCTCTTTCCCTACTCCTTGAATTAGCCAGCTCTGTCTTGGTGGTAGAGAACTGGAGAGTTGTGGTGCAGTGAATTACTTAATATAGCCCTTCTAGCCATAGTCTTTGTAACTCCCACCAAATGATTGAGTGAGGAACATGCAAGTGAGGTGCTTTTGGCCCACCAAGGGGATTGGATAGCTTGCTAATAATGTAAATAAGGTGCATGGCACCCCTGTGCAGGTGGGATTGTGCAAATAAAGTGTATGGAACCCTAACAAGGGATTGGTCAGTTTTGCCATCCTGCTAGGCTTAAAAGAGCAGTCAATCCTACAGCAGAGGGGGACCTACTACCACCAAGAAAGAAGAGCTAGGAATGGAGTGTTTCCACTGGACCCAGGATCCCTGCGCTAAGACCCTCCTGGACCCAGGAGACACAGAGAGAGGGAGCTGTAACACCGGTGAGAGACAGTGAGAAGCATTGGCAGAGAAATGGAGGCAGCAGAGGCAGCCAAACCAGGAAACCACAGGAGACCCAGGTGGGCTTCCTGGACCACAGAACATGGTGGTTACAGTGGGTGTGCCAAACCATGGAGCGAGAGAACTGACTGCCTTCAGGTAGAGTAGGGTGCCTCTGGGCACTTATTGGCAGAGCTAAAAGAACTTCATAACACTTGCCCAAGTAGGGCAGAGGCTGGGCTGAGGGGCTGAGAGGCAGAGGACCAGAGAGAGGCGCGCCTGCAGGCAAGGCTGAGAAGAGGCTGTCTGGATGGAAGAATTGTACCTTGAAAATTTCTCAACTAAATTTTAACCTGTTTCTTCCCTAATAAACCCCGTATCTGTGAGTATGGTCTATGAGTTCTGTGTGGCCATTGCAATGACTTATCGTACCCAGCAGAGAAGTAGAGTGCCGTGGCAGCGACGGTTGGTGTCAGAATTGGTGAAAAGTTTGGAGAGTGGAGGCTTGTCTGACCTTAGTCTCACAGGAATCAGTCTTGGGCTGTTGATGCTGATAATGATCCTCCCTCTCGTGAAGTTAGAGGAGATCAGATGCCACTGTCAGGCCATTCCTACAACAGTGATAAAGGCCACGACCATTCAAGTCACAAGGAACACTCGCAAGATCATAAAATCCACCTCCCAGGGCCCCTGACTGACCTCCCAAATCCAGGGACCCCAGACAGCACATTAATGGTTTCCAGGCAGACAGCTCAGATAAGGAAAAGAAAGCACACAAAAACTTACTTTTATTCGCTCTGACAGTGATCTTGGCTATAGGAGAATTCAGGTCTGCATGTCCTGAAATGCTTCACACCCGGTCATCCCACACAGCCACAGTCAACATAATAGTTTTAATTGTCCCTATAGATATGGCTTATATCTCATATAGTTTGTCATAATCTCTCTTAATGCTTATTACTTCACACCTAGTGTTCCTTTACCCACTTACAGTACCCGGCTGCCCCTGTAGTCCTTAGAGTCAGTGACTACACCTACTAGGGTCTGGCCTTCCAAGGTCATGACTTCTGGCCAGGCCCAGCTCCACCTCTAACAATGAAGATGAAATGACCCCTTGAAACAAGGGATCTTCTTTTTGCTGCCTGTAGACCACCCAAAGGTCTCAGGCCAACTCTCTTCATCAGGGTGAGCTCTGGGCCTATAGCTAGCCCTGGAATCCAAGCCACAAGTCTGACTTATTGGGCTTTTCACTCCTTTCCTAGGGAGGAGCCTACCACCTCACTGTTTCCTCTGTGGCAGAAGCTATTGCGTGCTCCCTGAAGCTGTTACCCCCTTGTCATATTGACATCAGCCATTTCTGTGTTCAACTCACCACATGAGATGAACAGAAAACCAAGGAAAAAAGACTTATTCAATAAAACCTTTACTCCAGTCTTATCAATTGATGCAGAAAAGGCATCTGACAAAGTCCAATACCCATTCGTGATAAAAAAAAAAAACTCTCAGCAAAATAGAATAGAAGGGAAATTCCTCAACATAATAAAGGGCATTTATACAAAGCCAACAGCCAACATCATCCTAAATAGAGTCTGAAAGCATTCCTTTGAGAACAGGAACCAGACAAGGATGCCCTTTATCAACACTCTTATTCAACATTGTGCTGGAGGTCCTAGCCAGAGCACTTAGTCTAGAAAAAGAAATAAAGGGCATCCAAGTTGGTAAGGAAGAAGTAAAAATATCCCCATTTTCAGAGGATATGATCTTATACACAGAAAACCCCAAAGAATCCACACGAAAACTACTGGAACTAATAGAAGATTTCAGCAAAGTATCAGGATACAAGATAAACATGCAACAATCAGCTGGATTCTTCTACACCAACAAAGAGAACTTCAAAGAGGAAATCAACAAATCAATACCATTTACAACAGCCCTCAAGAAAATAAAATGCTTAGGAGTAAATCTAACCAGAGACATAAAAGACCTGTACAAAGAAAATTACAACACACTATGACAATAAACCAAAAGAGACTTACGTAAGTGGAAACACATAACTTGCTCATGGATAGGAAGACTAAACATTGTGAAAATGTCAATTCTACCGAAAGTGATCTACAGATACAATGCAATCCCGATCCAAATTCTGACTTTTTGTTTTTTTTTTGGTAGAAACATTTTTTTATTTGCCAACGAAAAATGATTTGTGGAATTTATTTATAAATCACTGTTGTGCTTTATATCAAACTTCATTTTCTTCCATTCTTATTTCTTATGAAGCCGGTGTTAGCTTTTTAATTGGTGGTTCATAAGTATAGTATACATTTTGTGACAAAGATAGGAATAAGAAAAAAACAGAAAGTTTTTTCTTCAGAAGAAGATAACTTTGGACTTGGCAAACATAAGGGGAAGTGGTTTAGTCACATATGAAGTTGACAAGGCTCAGGTGATTGTTTAACAGGTTCAAAGGTAAATGATATCTGTGAATAACAACATTTTTTAATGAGATGGAGAAACAAATCACCAACTTCACATGGAAAGGGAAGATGCCCTGGATAAGTAAAGCATTACTGAAAAAGAAGAAGCATAAAGTGGGAGGCCTCACACTACCTGATTTTAGAACCTATTATACTGCCATGGTAGTCAAAACAGCCTGGTAGTGGTACAACAATAGATACAGAGACCAATGGAACAGATTGAGAATCCAGATGTAAATTCATCCACTTATGAGTAGCTGAATTTGACAAAGACCCAAAGTCCGTTAAATGGGGAAAAGGCACTCTCTTTAACAAACGGTGCTGGCACAACTGGATATCCATCTGCAGAAAAATGAAACAAGACCCATACCTCACACCATGCATAAAGACTAACTCGAAATGGATCAAAGACCTAAATATAAACTCTAAAGCGATGAAGATCATGGAAGAAAAAATAGGGACAATGCCAGGAGCCCTAATACATGGCATAAACAAAATACAAACCTTAAGTAACAATCCACAAACACCAGAAGAGAAACTAGATAACTGGGAGCTCCTAAAAACCAAACATTAATGCTCATCAGAAGACTTCACCAAAAGAGTAAAAAGACAACCTACAGACTGGGAAAAAATTTTTGGCTATGACAAACCCAATTAGTGTCTAATCTCTAAAATCTGCAAGATACTGCAAAACTTCAACAACAAAAAGACAAAAAACCAAATTAGAAAATGGGCAAAGGATAGGAACAGGCACTTCACCAAAGAAGACATTCAGGCATCTAACAGATACATGAGGAAATGCTCCCAATCATTAGCCATTAAAAAAACCAAACTCCTTGCCATCGACTTGATTCTGACTCATAGTGACCCTATAGGACAGAGTAGAACTGCCCCGTACAGTTTCCAAGGAGCGCCTGGTGGATTCAAACTACCAACCTTTTGGTTAGTAGGCATAGCTTTTAACCGCTATGCCACCAGGTTTTCCATTAGAGAAATGCAAATCAAAACAACAATGAGATATCATCTCACCCCAACAAGGTTAGCATTAATCCAAAAAACACAAAATAATAAATGTTGGAGGGGTTGTGGAGAGACTGGAACACTTATACACTGCTGGTGGGAATGTAAAATGGTACAACCACTTTGGAAATCGATTTGGCACTTCCTTAAAAAGCTAGAAATAGAAGTACCATATGATCCAGCAATCCCACTCCTTGGAATACATCCTAGAGAAATAAGAACCATCACATGAATAGATATATGGACACCCATGTTCATTGCAGCACTGTTCACAATACTAAAAAGATGGAAACAATCTAGGTGCCCATCAACGGATGAATGAATAAATTATGGTATATTCACACAATGGAATACTACACAATGATAAAAAACAAAGATGAGTCTGCAAAACATCTCATAACATGGATGAATCTGGAAGGCATTACGCTGAGTGAAGTTGGTCAATTGCAAAAGGACAAATATTGTATGAGACCACTATTATAAGAACTCAAGAAAAGGTTTAAACACAGAAGAAAACATTCTTTGATGGTTATGAGGGTGGGGAGGGAGGGAGAGGGGAATTCAGTAACTAGATGGTAGGCAAAGAATTATCTTAGGTGAAGGGAAGGACAACACACAATACAGGGGAAGTCAGCACAACTGGACTAAACCAAAAGCTAAGAAGTTTCGTGAACACAACCTAACACTTCAAGGGACAGAGTAGCCGGGGGAAGAGTCTGGTGACAATGGTTTCAGGAGACATCTAGGTCAATCAGCATAACAAAGTTTATTAAGAAAATGTTCTGCATCCCACTTTGTTGAGTGGCATTTGGGGTCTTAAACACTAGCGAGCAGCCATCTAAGATGCACCAATTGGTCCCAACCCAGCTGAAGTAAAGGAGAATGAAGAATACCAAAGATAAGGAAAATATTAGCCCAAGAAACAAAAAGGGCCACATAAACCAGACTCCATCAGCCTAAGACCAGAAGAACTAGCTGGTGCTTGGCTACCACCAATGACTGCCCTGACAGGGAACACAACAGAGAGTCCCTGATGGAGCAAAATAGGGTACAGAACTCAAATTCTAGTAAAAAGACCGGACTTAATGGTCTGACTGAGACTAGAGGAACCCCAGAAGACATTGCCCCTGGTCTCTGTGTTAACCCAGAACTAAATCCATTCCTGAAGCCAACTCCTCAGACAAAGACTAGACTGGACTATGAGATATAAAATGATATTCATGAAGACTGTGCTTCTTAGTTCAAGTAGATACACAAGATAAATGGGCGGCTCCTGTCCGGAGGTGAGATGAGAAGGCAGGAAGGGACAGGAGCTGGTTGAATGGACATGGGAAATCCAGGGTGGAAAGGAGGAGCATGCTGTCACATCACAGGGAAAGCAACTAGGGTCACATAACAATGTGGGTATAAATTTTTGCATGAGAAACTAACTTGAGCTGTAAACTTTCACTTAATGTACAATTTAAAAAAACAAAGACAAAAAACCTTTAGTCCAGAGCAGTCCAAGGTAGGTATTTCAAGGCCAGGTGATTCCTGGGCTCATTAACAAAGTCATCATGGGTACATAAAGATTTAACAATATTCCTGAATAAGAACTTTCCCTAGAAACCCCCAGAAGACACTCCATCAGAGTCACTTGGCCAGAACTGGGTGGTTTTTATGCTTAACCCAGCTATGGCACAGAGGGGTCACCTTCCCTTAACACGTAGGAGGTGACCACGATACAAAGGTACAGCCAAGGTGAGAGGGAAAGTCTTCTGCCAGAGGTGCCATCAGTGAGACAGGTATGCTCAGATTTCGAGGCAAGTCAAAAATTGCAATGTAGCCTCTGAAAGTTTTTTCATGTATGTGGCATCTGTACGATATCTCTTCAGTGTGCGTGTTCTGGTGCATTAAGTTGAACTTATAGCTGAAGGTTTTACTCACAAAAGCTACACCCTTTGGCCTTCTTTCAGTTGTGATTCCTTTTATGCTGAACAAAGTTGTAGAAATGATTAAAGTTTTTCCACTTTCACTGTGCTCAGGGTATTTATCTGGTGTGAATCCTTTCATACAGAATGCGGCAGGAAATGCAGCTGGAACCATTTCCACATTTGGTGCACATGCATGGCATTTTTAAAGTGCAAACTTTCTGGTGCTGAATAAGGTTAAATTGAGGCTAAAGGCTTTCCCAAACTCACTACATTCATAACGTCTTTCTCCAGTGCAAACTCTCCGGTGCCAAACAAGAGTGTAGCTTTCTCCCAATGCTTTCCCACATTGGCCGCACACGTAAGGCCTTTCCTTGGTGTGATGTGAACTTTCTGGTGTTTAATAAGGGTGGAGACTTGGCTAAAGGCTTTCCCACATTTGCTGCACTCGTAAGGCCTTTCTCCAGTGTGGACTCTCTGGTGGTGTGCGAGGTTGGAGTTGCAGCTGAAAGCTTTCCCACAATCACTGCACTTATAATGCCTTCCTTTAGTGTAGTGCAGTGAATTTCTTAATATGGCCCTTCTAGCCATAATCTTTATAGCTCCCACCAAATGACTGGGTGGGATTATGTAAATGAGGTGCTTGCATCCCACCAAGGGAATTGGATAGCTTGTTAATAATGTAAATAAGGTGCATGGCATGTGAAACCCTTATGAGGGGATTGGTCAGTTTTGCTATCCTGCTAGGCTTAAAATGAGCCAGCCCAGAGGCAGGAAGGGGAGACCTCACCACCACCAAGAAAGAAGAGCTGGGAGTGGAGCACGTCTTTTGAAGCCAGGATTCCTCTGCTGAGAACCTCCTAGATCCAAAAGACAGAGAGAGAGCTACAACACTAGAGATGGAGAGAGACAGCAAGAAACAGCCAGAGAAACGGTGGCAGCAGAACCAGGAGACTGGCAGGAGATGGCACAGTGGGCTTCCTGGCTCATGGAGCGAGACAGCTGAGTGCCTTCAGGCCGAGGCTTACTGGCAGAGTGGGGTGCCTCCAGGCACTTATCAACAGAGCTAAAAGAGCCAGATGCATGGCAGAGCCTTCTGGGTAATGTACTTTCTGCCCTGTACCCGGGCACAAGGAAATAATGCACCAAGATTGCCAAGTTCAGGGCAGGGCTTTGCTTCTTCCTAAAGGGGCCCCACTCAGGTTTTTGTAGTCACCTGGGGTCAATGCCAAGCCCTCACCACCATCCCTCAGGGCAGCAGGCGACAGTTACAAACACATGATCATGAAGAGATCCAATGTGATGACTGCTCAGGGTCACTGACCTTGTTCCCAGCAAGACACTGTCACCCATTACCGACCCTGCAGTTACACCGTGTGAAGTATGTGAACTGAAACCACTGAGGTCCAAGGGGGGTTGCATTAGTTTACTATTGCTGCTGTAACTAGTTACCACAAACATAGCGGCTTAAAACACAAGTTTACTATCTCACAGCTCCAAAGGTAAATCAAGGTGTAGGCAGGGCTGCATTCCCCTCTGGAGGCTCTAGGGGAGAATCCATTTCCTTGCCTTTTCCTGAGCATAAATAGCGTAAATGATATAAAACACAGGGTGTCACAGAAGGTAGATGGACAATGGCTCCTGCCAGAGGACTGAAAACAAAAGAGCTCTGCCAAGGTCTCTCAGTAGGTATAAAAGTACAACAGACTCCAAAGGTTTTCCCACTGTAATAGAATCTGACCCCATCTTTGATGTTTGCTGAGTTCTTTATAAGCCTCCCCCTCCCCCTTCCACTTGCCCCCACTCTAGATAGGCTAATAGAGATGCCTTCATGTATGCCTCTTCCTTTGGTGCTGGTGGGAAATGTAAATCTCACCAATCTTCAGCCTGTGAGTGGAAACTTTTCCCCAGTCCCATCCCTTAGCCACTATGAAGGCCCAACCCACTCCCTCTGCTTTGCTCAAACCAGCACAGACCTGCCTGTGACTACCTAGCTCTCCCCAGGAGTGCCTCTACTAGTAATAAACTTTCTCTTGAATTCTCTTAGTGTGTGAAGTGTCATCAACTTTGGTATCTGAATTAAATTTTGGTCCATCCTGTTTATGTAGGATGACCACAAAACATCACACATGTGACACAGGTAGGGTTATTTCCTCAGGAGAGTGGTATTCTGGTGCATAAGGTTTACCTTCTATCTTAAGCTATTTCACAAAGACTACTCATAGGGCTTCTCTTAGCTGTGATTCCTTTCATGTTGAACGAGGCCATAGTGGCAGCTGTCTTCTTCTAGATACACTGCACTCATAGGCCCTTCTCTTATGTGGTCACTGATGCTGAACAAGTGTGCAGCTCTGGATGAAAGTTTTCTGACATTCACTGCACTCCTAAAGGCTTTAACTGGTGTGAACTCTTTGGTGTTTAATAAGGTTAGATCTATAGCTAAAGGCTTTTCCACACTCACTATACTTGACAGACTTCTCTACCATGAGCTTTCTCATGATGAATAAGGGTGGAGTGTTGGCTAAAAGCTTTTCTACATTTGCTAAATTCATATGGTCTTTCTCCAGTGTGAATTCTATGATGGAGAACACAGTAGGAGCTTTGCCACATTTGCTGCATTCATAAAGCCTTTCTCTTGTGTGGATTTTCTGGTGTCAAACTATGTGGGATTAGTGGCTAAAGGCCTTCCCACATTTGCTGCACTCACATAGCCTTTCTCCAGTGTGACAATCTGGTGCCATATGAGGGCGGAGCTTTCACTGAAGGTTTTTCCACAATCACTGCACTCATAAGGTCTTTCTCCAGTGTGAACTTTCTGACACTTAACCAGGTTAGATCTATGGCCAAAAGCTTTCCTGCATTTGCTGCACTCATAAGGCCTTTCTCCAGTGTGAATTTTCTAGTGTTGAATCAGAGTACAACTTTGGCCAAAAGTTTTTCCACACTCCATGCACTTGTAAGGCCTTTCTCTAGAGTAAATTTTCTGATGCCTTTTCAGTTTAGACAGGTTGACTGAAGGCCCTCCCACACTCCTTACACACATGGGATGTTTCTCCAGTGTGATTTTTTTTCTTTGAGTAATAAGAGTTGTTTTCTCCTTGAAGGCATTTCCACCTGTAGAGCATACAGAGGGTCTCTCTTTAGGGCAGGTCTTAAGGTGGCTGAGGAGGGTGGAACTCTTCAGTACGGCTTTCCCACAGTCATTGCACTGGAAGGGCTTCTGTGTGGCATGTACTCCTGTGAGCTGTTCGAGATTACAGCTGTGTGGGAAGGCCTCCCTGCACTCAGTGCTTCTGTGGGTAGCCTGGGGCTGGAGGAAGTCATGGCTGTCTGGGACATCTTTTACCACACTCTCTGCTTGTGGAGGATTTCCCTGCAGTGTCGCTCCTCTGATGAGTAATCAGAATTGAGGCCTCACACTCATCACAAGTGAAAGCTTTCTCTCCACTCTGAAGTCCCTGTTTAACTTGAAGGTTTGAGCAGAACCAGCAGTCTCTCCCACATGCCCAACACACGTGCAGTTTCTGTCTAGGGTCTGTCCCCTGATGTTTCACCATGTACAAGATTGCTCTGAAAAACTGACCACCCATGTTATAGGGGGAGACCTTCTGGCTAGAAGAATGGCATCAGGATTCCAGACTCGTGATGTTACTTGTTCAGAACCATCCTGTCCCGATGGTGCCTCCTCATCTTCTTTTCCACATTAACCACCTGAAAGCAGATAAATGCCTTCTTTACATATCACACTAGGTGGGAGGGGACAGATACATCACTAACGAACGTCTAACACACCAGAAGTGGTTCTCTGAGTTACTGCGAAACTAAAGGGGCAGGGATTGAGGTGAAGAAGAATCTGTTGTGTTGGATAGGGTACAGCAAAACCACAGTACACACAATCCTGATCAGAGTCAAAAATTTAATGTGGCTGGTAGGATCTTCTGCTCACTCCTAACATGACTCAGTATGGCTCTTGAGACAGGAGAAAGCCCAAACACAGATATCACTTCCTGCTACCTCTTAGTACTAAGCTTTCGAGAACTATTTAAAAATATGTGAACATCTCGTAACAGTTAAGCAAAAGCTGACATTATAGGGTCCAGTATAGGGAGAGTAAGTAAGGAAAAGACCTTAAGGCCAGTGAGGTGAGGGAAGGCAGGGACCATGCATCAGAGGAGAAGAGGCAAGAGGATGGTGTCCAGAAGGGCATAAAGAAAGTGAAACTGAGGGTGGGAAACTGACCTTAGCAATGGGACACTGATATGCACAGGACAATGGCTAGACACAATCCAGCTAAGACCAGGCCCAGCCCCACCCCCTAAATCCCACTCCCCAGGGTTAGGCCTCTTCCTGACCTCTCCTGTCATGGCCAGAATTGCATCCTCCCAGCCAGACCCCCAGGGCTTCTTGCCACGTTCCAGAAAAATGAACTCGTGTGGTGGAGTGGCCACAAGACCTGTGGAGGAAGACACAGCAGGTAAGGGCCCTTCCTTGTCTGTGTGTGACCCACCCTGAAGAGCTTGCTTCATTTTTATTACCAGACAGGAAAAAGATTGTTACGAAATGAACCTTCAAGGAGGGTTTTGTAGGAATAGCCCAGTAGCCCCTGAAAGCAATGACCACGTCAGTATCTTCGGAACTTGGCACCAGGCGACTTTTGGGAAATACCTATTGGAGAAAGGGAGAAGAACCCATGGTACACAGAGGTCACAGCCTCTGTCAGGTGACCCTGCCTGGAAATGGACAAACCCAAGGGGCTTACTGGATAGATGGAGAAAATCCTGACCACCCTCCCCTGGTCACCACAACCCTGGGGCAGCAGGTGTGGGGTGGGGCTCAGGGAGAGCAGTGGTCACTGCCCATGGCCCAGCCTGAGCACCAACAATTCCTCTGACAAAGAACACATAAAGAAGAAAAGCAGGAGACTCACTCAAAGAAGCCAGGAGCATGAAGTTCTCCAGCATTACATCCCAGTACAGTCTGCTTTGGGTCACACTAAGGAGCCTCCACTTCTCCCAGGACAGGCGCACAGCCACGTCCTCAAAAGTCACCAGGCCCTGTGATGATGAAGACAGCTGATCCTGTAGGGCCAGTCACAGGCAGCCACCTTACCACGTTCTCTGTTCAAAGCACACCACACTGGCTCCCTCTGGTACCTCAGCTGTGTGCAGGACCTGCCTAGTCTCCCCTACCCACCTGCATATACTCCAATACTATGTCCACCTCAAGGGCACCCATCTCCATCTTGTTCTATAGCTCTCATTTCCTAAGTCCCACCCAGTGCCACCTCTCTGGTCTAGGATGCCATTATATGCCTAGTCCATTACTGAAGGTTCCTCACTGGCCTCCCGCTTTTTCCCGTGCCTAAGGCTGTTCACACACCAGCCAAAAGACTTGTTAATGACAACGACAGAATAAATCCCAGCTCCTTAACGTTCTATTGTAGCCTAAATCCTCCACTCAGGCTCTCTATTTTCACTAAATAATAAGGATTTGAGGTTCCCTGCATGATCCAGCTCAGTCTCACAAACAAGCATGAAAGACTGGTGCACACCTCATTCCATCCCTTCTACCGGCATACAGACCATTGGTCTGGGATACATGGGCACAGCCTCAAAATGACCTTTGTCGTCCTGACCTTCCTGAAGGAAACAGGAATGGCACACACTCATCCACTAACGTTGGGATTCTAGGACCTTGGGAGTTAGGGGTCCTTGCGCGTGTCTGCAAGTGGAATCCTTCCTTCATTGGAGACGAATTCAGTAGCACCGCTGTTGCCATGACAACCTGCGGAAACAGATGGCACGTGTAGGGTAGACCGCCAAGAAACACCACCGACGTCTGGATGACGCAGGGCAGTGGGCGTCCCCTCTGAGTCACAGTCTCCCGCTCCGTAAAATGGGAAAATACCCAGAGCGCCTTTCCTGAAAAGGCCTTGGGGACGTACAGGTGTTTGCGGAGCCCCGAAAGACACCTCACGGGGCGCCCATTTTACTGTCAGGGAAACCGAGGTTCGGGGGGGATGGGGACATTCGCCCCGTGGGCCCAGCACTAACGCGCAAATGTGCGAAAGGACGGGACCTTCTCAGTCTTACGCACTTTCGTCACCTAAGCCCTGGACGCTCAGGCCTGTAGCCGTCTGAACGTTGCGCCAGCCCAGCGATCAGGAGACCCCAGTTGGCGTGGATAGATGCTCAAACACTCAAAGCAAGAACCTCAGAGCTAGACCCGAAGTCACGTCCCCACCAGCGCTCAGGCACGGAAATGTCCCTCTACTGGGCAACCATTGGCCATTGGCTGATGCGGACGCATGACGCTGCGCCTTGTGGGTAGTGTAGTTCTCACCGCGGCCAGCTGCAGCTAAGGCCGCCCTTCCGATCTCTATGGCAACAACCAAGCGACCCCGCGAGGGGTGCTGGGAAATGGAGTCCCGGTTGGCCGGTATACGGTGGGCGGGTCCGAGGCTCAGCCTTGGAGCGGTCCGCAGAAACTCCCGCGCCGGGGCGTGGCTGGATCTTCAGCTCCAGGTCGGAAACCACGGCTGCGCTAGTGGACCCAGCGCACGTGGGGGAGGATCTCCAGGCCCCCACCCGGCAGGATTCCAAGCCCCAGTGTTCTAAAGCCGCGACTGAGGGCGCCTGTCCTGGGATCACTTTTGGCCCAGACCCCGTGTCTGGGACAGTGGGGCGTGCGTCGGGTGGAAAACCCCACGTCTGCCACCTGATGGGATGAAACGTGGAAGAGTGTTCCAGGCAAAGGAACCCTCAAAGCGTTGAAGGTGAGCCTGAGATGAGGGTATTCGGGAAACCTGAATTCCTTTACTTATGCTGGGACCAGAAAGCCCAAGGGGAGGATTCATGCTAGGAATGGAGGCTGAATAGCTGGACCTTTATTCTGAGGGCAGTAGGAACCGGGGAGTGAAAAGTAAAGGGATGTGATCTGAGCTAGAATTTGACAATTTACTCCTCTGGCTTCTGTGTGAGGGAGTGATGGGGCTAGGTGAAGGTGGAGTTGGGGACACCAGGAAGGAGATGACTGCAATAATGGAGGCAGCGATGGTGGCAGCCTGGACCAGGGCGGAGGCAGAGGAAGTGGGAGAAGTAGTCGGATTCTGAATCTCTCCTAAAGGGAGAGCCAGTGGGATTTGCTGATGATTGTAAGGACGGGGGGAGTGAGAAAGAGACAGAAGATTCGGGATGACTCCAAGGATTGTGGCATGAGCAGCTGGAAGAATGGAGCCTATGGAGATGGAGGAGGAGAAAGAGCAGCCCTTTCCAAGGGAAACGGAGGAGCTGGGTTTTGGATTTGTGTCTGAGATGCCCAAAAACATCTGAGTGGAGAGGTGATGTCGGCAGGTGGACACACAGGTCTGGAGTTCTGGCCGGGTCTTGGCTGGAGATGTCCAAAGGGTGGAAGGCTAGTCGTCTGGTCCAGGGTAAGGCCTGGGAACCAGATTTAGGCGGATCTTAAGATCATAGTA
The DNA here is from genome assembly GCF_000243295.1 of Trichechus manatus latirostris. Lineage (NCBI taxonomy): Eukaryota > Metazoa > Chordata > Mammalia > Sirenia > Trichechidae > Trichechus > Trichechus manatus. Next base: position 2,644,512 of record NW_004444112.1, read on the forward strand.
ACACAGGCCCAGAAGGGAGAGAGGGGACGGCAAGGGTGAGGCTGGAGGGCTGGGCAGAAGGGATGGGCTGGAGAAGAAGAGGACATGTGATCTGAAGAGGGTCTAGCTGGTGGCAGAGTGTGGGGAGGGCTGAACCCAGAGGGTTGTTTGTCTTGGGACTGAGACTGGGGGTAGTGACCCCAGACGTAGTTAAATGGAGGGCCTGGTCTCTCATAGATTTGCTATCATGTGGCCTTAGCAGGCCTTGTGGACACTCTCTGTGGTGCAAGGGAAAAGTCAGCCAGGCTAGGGGAGCAGCCCAAAGGCAGAGAGGCCTTGTGGGGATGCTGAACAGGGGTCAGTCATGAAGGGATCTGGCCAGGCTAGGGGAGCAGCCCAAAGGCAGAGAGGCCTTGTGGGGATGCTGAACAGGGGTCAGTCATGAAGGGATCTGGAGATGGGAGAAGGGAACTTGTCAGAAGTGCTGGGTTTGACGGAATTTGGGGTGTCAGAAAAGCAGAAAGGGCATGTCAGGCTCGGCGACATCATGTATAGAAAGGAGAGACCTATGGAGGCATCTGGGACCCCTCTGTGGTACTGCAGAGCTGAGGGGTGAAACCGGTTGGGCCGTGGCTGGGAGGTGGCCTTGAATGCAGAAGTAGCGGCTGCCTCCAGCAATGGGCGCCATGAGAGGGTTTAGTAATCCTGGTTGCCTTTTCCACATAGTAACTCTGACTCCAGTGCGCGGCTCCTTTAAGAAGAAACTACTAAGTCCCGCCCCTGGCCCTCTTTGTCAGGGGACACCGGTTCCCTACGCCTTTCGCGGTACCGCTTGGGCGTTGCCATGGAGAACGAGAAGTGCAGGCCGGACCCTGGGAAGAAACTACATTACCCAGAAGACTTTATGGGTCGGTGGCGGGCGATGAGGCAATGACGACCCTGGAAAGGGTAGGTCCTGCGGATTGCATCGGTGGAGGGCGGGACTTCCGGCGTCGCCATAGTTGGCGTTCATCTTTCTCTTGACCAGTCGATGTAAAGCGCCCTTGGGAACCCGGGACACTTCCAGATGCCTCTTCGGAACCCAGCCGGGGATGACAGTGAGCAGGATGAGACCCACCTCTGCGCCTTTAAACGATCCATGAGCCTCTGTAACAGGGGTATCCACCGGGCGTCTGCCGGGGCCGCTTAGTCCCCGGCGTTTCCATGCTTCCCCCGTTCCCCCGCGCTCCTCGGCCGGGGCGTTTGCGGCCTTGGACTCATTTTACACGGTGGAGTCTGAGGCACGTGTGAGACAGTCAGCCCGCGGTCACCTCCCCACGGTAGGGACAGGGGTGGGGGTGCCTGAGCCAGTGGTAGCCACCCTGGTTACCTCCTCTTGCGGCCCTGAACCGCTTAAAGTGTCAGCTGGCGGCAGCGGCGGTACTGATGGACCCGGATCAGGTGAGTGGATGGTGCGCCAGACCCTTACTCGGACTTCCACCCACATAGACTCGGAGTCCACGTATGGGGGGGTGGTTATCCCAGCACTCTTCCTTGCCCCCTACTCCGCCGCCCTGACCTCGCTACTGGGGACCCTGGGATTACTCCAAGCCCACGATCCAGTATCCCTCCTAGAGATTATTTGCAGGTGTCAAATTTCTAGAATCCAAAGGGAGGAGGTGTGGAAGACTGCTTCAGAGATATGGAGCAGGATGTGTAAATGCTTGGAGATGAGGCTGAGCTAGGAGTGTTCAGGGAGCCACAGGTCTCCACTAAGTCTGGTGGAGACAGCAGGAAGCAGGAGTCGGCCCTGGAATAGCAGCCTGAGGAGCTGAGCCTCTATTCTGAGGGTGTGGGAACCATGGAAGGTTTGGAGCAGATGAAGGAGGTGATCTGACTCAGGTCTTAACAGTCTCCCTCTGGCTGCAAAGTGGAGAACAGAGTGTTGGGGATATGGGGGAGAAAGAAGGAAGGCTGATTAGATTACTATTATAATAGATCAGGTGAGTAATGATAGTGGCTAGGCAAATGTGGTGGCTCTGGAGATGCGCATAGTTGTTGGGCTCTGGATATGTTTAAGTAAGGCCAATCTGATATTATGATGTGGAGGCTGAGAGTGAGAGAGAAAGGGAGAAGTCAAGGATGACCTCATGGTTTTGGGCCTCAGCAACTAGATAGAAGTGCCAGCTACTGAGGTGGGGGAAAACAGTGGATGGAGCAGACTTCAGAGAAGTTCAGGATGTGTGTTTTGGCCATGTTGACTCTTTGAGAAGTCCCAGAGACCTCTAAGTGGAGGTATCAAATGGGCAGCTGGACACACAGGTCTGAGTTCTGTGGAGGGATTTGGTGGCAGCCAGCCTATGGACTGAGGTGGAGCTCTGGTTCAGATTTAGGAGGAGGGCATCTTTAGGTCATGGTGACAGATGCCCTGTAGGGGTGGCCGAGGACTGATTGGCTGGCCTCGGCCCATGGGCAGGGTTGGTGGGTGTCATAGAGTCTGATGAAAGGAAGAAGCAATCCTGAGGGAAGTTGTGTGTGGGAAGAGGAGGGTCCAGCAGATAGCTAAGGCTCCCTGGGATGAAGACTGAGACATTGGAAGTCAATGTAGGATGACAGTGGTGTTGAGGTTCGTGCTTATGAACCCCTGTGCAGGTTCACAATGGACTCAAACATTCAAACGATCATGAAGATGTGCACTAACAGCCAACATTTTGTTCTGTTATATCAAAGGTCACTACGAGTAGGAGGCAACTAACCACACAGACTCATTGTCCTTTCTCAGCCACTCTCTGTAGAGTCTGGGGTTTCAGTCTGGATGGTGGATTAGCTCAGTGGAAGACAGGTTCAACTAGGAGAGTCCCAAGCCTACTGTGGGAGATGGTGGGGCTTGGCTTTGAATGCACATCAGGAGGAGAGAGGAATGCTGTAGCTGGTGAGGAGGAGACAGCATGTGTAAAGGCAGAGAGGCCTAGGGGTCTCAGAGATGCATGTGTGGTTCTAGGTGGCTGAGGGTTGGGACTAGGCACAGGGCCAGGTAGGGAAACTGTGAAGGAAGGGTTGGGCGCTGCTGGCAGGTGGGACTTTGGAGATTTGAGGCAGGACTGGGGCGGGATGGGATCCTGGTTGCCCTCACCAAGCCTCCAAGCTCTGGACACCATTTGTAGAGTGGCATGTGGGAGACCCTGGAGATGCCATCTGTGTGGGCATTGCAGGGGGGCAGTAGAGTTATGGAGATAAATGGTCCAAAGAGTGATGTGCGTGCAGGGAGGTAGTTTGGTAGTGTCTGGGAGGCACAATCTGGGGGATCCCGGGAAATTGCCTGGCAGGAGGGGTGGGGGCCTGCATGCCAGACCCAGAGCTTATGTGGTGTCTGTCTGCCCACCTGCCTTTTGCTACTGAGGGATAGACACAGTGATCTATGGCATCCTGTGGAGAGGGCAGCACCAGTGGCACTGGGACTTGGGGAGGAGAGTGAGCTGGAATGTGTTTGACAAGGGGGGGTGGCCTGGGGGTCATGGAGGAAGATACCCCCTTCTGGAGAGGTGGTGGGATGCTGGTTCATGGGCCGAGGGTCTGGATGGGTTCATTTGTGCGCTGTTTTTGTCCATTATGCTGCTGCCCTTTGGTGTAGTTCACTTAGCTATCCCCATCATGGCAGGATCGGGTGACCTTTGAGGACATAGCTGTATACTTCACCTGGAAGGAGTGGGGCCTCCTTGATGAAGCTCAGAGGCACCTGTATCATGATGTGATGCTGGAGAACTTTTCACTTGTGGCCTCACTGGGTAAGGCCCTCACACCCACCTCAGTTTTCTGTCCTAGGCTCAGGCCTTCCTGTTTTGCACAGGGGGAGCTCTGTCCTTCCCACAGCCAGAACACAGGTATTACCTCCTTCTCTGGATCCCTGGAGTCACCGTGTGTGCAGGGCTAGGTTGCATGCACAACCTGGTCTTCTCTCTAAGAAGCCCAACATCTACTGTCTGAAGCCTTGTGGGGAAGGGTTCAGGGGTCAGGGGCCTCAGTTTGGCTGCCTGAGTCTGTCCAGATTGATGGCATCTTTGTGTCCCAGGTGCTGCCCCCTTTTTCAGTCAGGAGAGGCTGCTAGGAACTGCAGGCACCAACATTGTTATTTTTGGGACCACTGTGCTGTTCCTAGAAGTTTTTCAGAGACTTATTTTGTAACATTGAGTTTTCTTACTGGTTGTAAAGTTGGCATAAGCTCCCTTTGGTTTGTCACAGGGTAGGTTGCCCAGAGCTGGGGCTGGCCACTCACCTATCCTGTCTTTCCTCCAGGACTTGCATCATCCAAGTCCTGTGTGGTTGCCCAACTAGAGCAGGATAGAGAGCCCTGGATGCCTGACACGGTGGATGCATCTCCAGCCACAGCAAGAGAGGCCCAGAGGGGGCCTGGGCCTGGTGAGTGGGAGCTAGGGGAGGAGGTGACATCAGGGCTGGGTGCACATCATGTCCTGTGTCTTACCTATCCTGTGTCGACTAGCGTTTTGTTGCTACATCCAGTAGCCACATCTTACTTGCATCTTTCTTTCCTTATTCTGGATGCTTTACCTTCTTGGCATTTCTACTCTGATTTCCAGCCCCTGCTGGCTCCAGCGCCCTGGCCTCCATTTCTCACCCTTTTCCCCCTCCTCTGCTCCCTTTGCAGGGCCTCCCCACATTGGCCATATCTCAGTGTTCTATGAGATATGCGTATATCTTCACCTAGACTTTGGGAATCTGTTACCCAGTAATAACTGAATTTTCCGGGCCTTGTATATAGGACTCTCTGTCCCAGGTTTTGCCCCCTTTTCCTGACAGATTTCCTGCAGCCTGCCTGTCTCTGGTCCTCCTGAAAACCTAGGAGTTAATTAGAGTCCCTGCCTCTCCTCCTAGCCTGAACCCCTGTGTTCTCATACCTAGTGAAGCCTCCCTCATTCTGTGGCCTCCTTGGGCTTAGCCCTTCCTCACCCTGACTTGATCTCACAGACTCATTCCTGAATGTGTCAAAACACATTTGTAAAGGGGCTACCCCCTCCCAACACAATCTACATACACTTCACCAGCATTGCTCTCTTTCAGATTATTGCTGTGGAGTGGAAGAGGCCCCTCTTGAGCAGCGTGTTTCTAAAGAAGGATTGTTCCAGTTTGGGACCCCTGAGGAAGGTTCTTCCACCCAGAAGGCAAAAATCTGTGACATGTGTGGCCCACTCTTGAAAGACATTTGGCACCTGGCTGAGCACCAGGGAACACACTCCAGGCAGAAAGTGTACCTATGTGGGACATGGGGCAGAGGCTTCTGGATCAATGCAAACCTTCACCAGCACAAGAGTGGAGAGAAACCTCTCAGATGGGACAAAGACAGGGTTTTATTTGTGAAGAGCTTCAGTGTCCCCATGTCAGAGAAGCCTTTCACATGCAGGGAGTTTGGTAAGGATGTCCAGGACAGCCATGACCTCCTCCAGAACCAGGCCACCCACAGTGAGGGAAAGCCATTCAGAAGCACTGAATACAGGGAGGTCTTCCCACACAACTCCAGTCTTGAGCAGCAGCAGGGAGTCCACACTGGACAGAAGCCTTTCAAGTGCAGTGACTGTGGGAAGGTCTTCCTGAAGGCCTTCGCTCTCCTCGACCATCTGATAACTCACTCTGAAGAGAGAGCCTGTAGATGCCCGACAAGTGGAAGTGCCTTCAAGAAGAAATCAGCCCTTGCCGATCATCAAAAGTCTCATACTGGAGAAACATTCTATGTGTGTAAGGATTGTGGAAAGGCCTACACTTACCTATCTCTTCTGAGAATGCATCAGAAAGTTCACACTGGAAAAACCCATTACAAGTGCAGTGAATGTGGGAAAACCTTCACTCGTAAGCACTCACTTAGTCAGCACCAGAAAATTCACACTGGGGAAAGACCTTATGAGTGCAGACAATGTGGGAAAGCCTTCACTCGCAACTTCCATGTTGTTCGACATCAGAAAGTTCACAACACAGAAAGGCCTTATGAATGCAGACAGTGCCGCAGAGTCTTTAGCTGTATCTCCAGCTTCATTCAGCACCAGAAAATACACACGGGAGAAAGGCTTTATGAATGCAGTGAATGCGGGAAAGCTTTCATTAACAGCTCCCACCTTGCTCGGCACCAGAAAGTTCACAACACAGAAAGGCCTTATGAGTGCAGTGAATGTGGGAAAGTCTTCCGTCAAACCTCCAAACTTGTTCTACATCAAAGGATTCACACTGGAGAAAGACCTTGTAAGTGCAATCAATGTGGGAAGGCCTTCAGTTTCCCCTCCAATCTCATTCAGCACCAGCGAATTCATACTGGAGAAAAGCCTTATGAATGCTCAGAATGTGGGAAAGCCTTCAGTCAAAGCTCTGCCCTTATTCAGCACCAGAAAGTTCATACTAGAGAAAGGCCTTATGAATGCAACGAATGCGGGAAAGCCTTCAGCTATAACTCTAACCTTGCTAAACACCGGAAAGTTCACACTGGAAAAAAGGCCTTATGAGTGTGGCCAGTGTGGAAAGGCCTTCAGTGAAAGTTCTATCCTTAGCACCAGAGAGTTCATACTAAAGAAAGGACTTATGAGTGCAACAAATGTGGTAAAGCTTTCCGCTACAGCTCTAACCTTTCTAAGCAACAGAAAGTTCACACTGGAAAAAAGCCTTATGAGTGCAATGAACATGGGGAAATCTTTCAGCCTCATTCAGCACCAGAAAGGTCACAACAAAGGCCGTAGCAGTGCAGTGAATATGGGAAAGCAGTTAGCTGTGGCTTTCTCCCTGTTCAGCATAAAAGGACTCACTCCTGAGAAAAGTTTTATGAAGAACTTTTGTGAAGATGCCATCAGCCAAAAACGGAAATTTATACAGCCCAATACCTCACTAGAGAGATTGTCCATGAGTGCCAGTTACGTGTAAAGCTTTCAGGAGCAACATTGTACTTTCTAACTTGCTCATGTCCTTTGTCAGATATATCACTTGACAGTGCCTATGGTAGATGCCATTTCACCTTACCATCTGGCAGGTCTCCACAGTGTGTGCCTGTCATCTCAGCATACTCAGGGAGGGCAGAACTCTGTGCTCGCTTTCTGATTCTGGAGGAAACCATAAATGATGTGAGCCCTTTGGAGTGAGTTTATTTCTCAACTTTCCCCTGTTCCCAAGGTTTAGGTATTGCCCTGACCTACTTCTGTCCATGAGAATCTGAATTGGAGTCTGCTCAGGACTCCCAGAGAAGGTTTCCCTTTTTCATGGGCATTGTTGAGTCTACAGATGACACCTGCAATGGGTTTGTCCAGCCACTAAATACCCAGCCTTGGAACTGCCTGCCTTACACTGCTCCAGAGTGTGTAATAATAAAGGCCTTATGGTTTAAGCCGTCTTTAATTCTGGGAGTGCCATCCATTGTGTGTGGGGAAGGGTTGAGAACAGAATTAGGCTCTGCCAGCATGAAGTGGGTAAAGGGCTTTGAGGGGAGCCACTTCATATGCCTCATGGGCAACTTCAGGATGACAGGGACCAGCTTTCAGTCTAGTTTAACCTAATGTGCTTTGCAGCTCAGATCTTCCTGGGAAAGGCTGAAGGTCTCTGTGGGCCAGATCTTATGTCCCAGATGCCAGGATTATCTACTGGACTCAGAGCTTATCCCAAAGAGTATTTGGTGTGGCAATCTCCAGTAGTTCTTAAAGCAGGAGGAGTCGGGTCCCTTGTTCCCAAGGACCTTTGAGAGTCCTCTACAGTGTTGTGGGGTAGCTGTCTCCTGTGACCTGCCCCTGAAGTCTAGAATCCATAGGCAGACGTCACTGACTATAACATCTACAAGGCCAAGTCAGAACCATAAATGAGTACAGAAACACTAGGCTTGAGGTCATAGGGAATGAGGGGGACAATGGCAAACAAGAAGAATCCAATAGTGTGCTTGAGCCAGATCATACCCACCCATAAGTGTTGATTATGTTAAACTCCACGTTCAGTGACATCACATTACATCCCCACATAGCCCAGGTATTGGAGCAGTTGTGGCTGCCTATGTAGTTGGGACACATCCCTCTTTTCCAGTCTATCCCTCCCTCTCATTTACTCATCTAAGGCACTTGCCTGGCCACTGTAGGTCTTACATTTGGTGACACCTGCCTGTTGGGGTCTAGATTCAGGATCGTGACTCTGGCTTGGTCCCAAAAGACAACTTCTCAAGACCTATGGGGAATATTAGACATCTAGCAATAAGACCAATTGCCTGCTGCTCCCAAGGAACTTGACAGTCTTAGACTAACAATACCATTTTTCAGAATGAGTGGAGTCCGTGGGTCACAGCTTTCAGCTCATAGTATCCTTCAGTTTAACGGGAGACACTAGCAGCAATGCATATAAGGTCAGAAGTGGAGAGTCAGGCCCTGCATGTGCAGAGTTCACTTTGAGTCAGATATGGTGGAGGGACCCTCATACACCATTCACCACCCTTCATGCTGACAGAGCTGATTTTTACCTCCGCCCACCCCACATAATAAACAGATCCCTAAAGATTGAAGTAAGCTTAAATAGTAAGGTTTAAATAATACAACCTTTATCATCAGACAAGTAGGCCTGGTGGCTCCTTGGTTAAGCACATGACTGCTAACCAAAAGATCAGCAGTTCAAACCCACCAGCAACTCCATGGGAAAAAGACCTGGCAATCTGCTTCTGTAAAGGTTACAGCCTTAGAAATCCTATGGAGCAATTCTAATCTATAGGATCACTATGAGTCAGAATCGACTCGAAGGCAACGGGTTTGGTTTTTAATGGGTATCATCAGACAGTCCAGAGTGATTCGAGGTAGGTTGTTTGAAGGTTTGGTGATTCAGAGTATGGTAATTTTTCTGCTTACCTCAGAACCTGAGGATATATTTTGTTATATAGCAAAAGGGACTTTGGAGATGTATTTAAGTTAAGTATCTTGAGATGGAGAAATTCTGTATTATCCAGGTGGGCCCAGTGGGATCACAAGGGTCCTTAAAAGTGGAAGTTGGGGGCAGGAGAGGTGGTCAGATTGACTTGATGTGAGAACTTGGCCTACTGTTGCTGACTTTGGAGATGGAGGAAGGGGCCAGAAGCCAATGAATGCAGGCAGCCTCTAGAAGCTGGGAAAGGCAAGGAAACAGATTCCCCCCTAGAGCCCCCGAAAGGAACACAGCCCTTGATTTCAGCCCAGTGAGACCCATATCAAACTTCTAACCTATAGAACTAAGATAATAAATGTATGATGTTTTAAGCCACTAAGTTTGTGGTAATTTGTTGTAACAGCAATAAAAAAAACAAATGTATAAAGGTTCATCAAATCCATCACAGATGTGATATACAAACTTGACAACATCTGTGATGAGGAAAGCTTCCCCAGAATTCTTTATCAGACTCCCACTCAGGGTCCCTTTCCAACTCATGACCCCTTGCGTCGTGCCTATCATGGCCATGCCTAATCTGGATAGGAGGAAGCCAGGGGACTGTAACTCTTGAGTGAGTGGGGCATGAAAGCTCCATGATTTGGGTCATCCCAGCAGGTGGATTGAAGACAGTTCTGCAACAGGCCTGATAGCTTTTCCAGGTCTCTCAGCTAGTCAGAAAATATACAAAGTCCCTGGAAGCTTTCCCACATACATGACACTCCTGGGATACTTCCCCAGTGAGGGTGTTCTGGTCTGTGAGATGCCACATCTGGCTGAGGGCTGTTTCAGAAATGCTCCTCTCATAACGGCTTCTCTCAAATGTGAGTCTTTTTATGCTGACAAGGTCGTAGCAGCAGTCAAAGGTGCTTCTGGATCGTGCCTTTCTCTGATATGAACTCTCGTGCCAGACAAGTGGGTAACATTGGCTGTCCCATTGGCTGAAGTTTTCCCATATTGGCAGCACCCCTTAGCAGAGGTTTGAACACTGGTGCTGGCTAAGGTCAGAACTATAGCTGTAGACTGTCCTGCATTTGCTGTACTAAAATGACTTTCACCAGTGTGAACTGTCTGGTGCCTCTCCAGCACTGAGAAGCGTCTGAGATTTTACCCTATGGGCAAGCTAACAAGTTAGCCTGATAAGTGAGTATTAGAGCCTGAGTTAGAACCTCCAATATAGGTGCAGAACCCATGCTCTTAACCACTGTACTAAGTCTAGTCCTTACCTCATATGGATGTAGGGAGGATAAAATAAAATGAGTTAAGTGACTGCAGCCAGAACTGGTACACGATAAGCACTCAATAAATATTCATTGCTGTTATTTCATTAATGTCATGGCTACTGTTATTATTTAATTGATGAATATGAATTTTTGTATGTAATAAGAGGGGGCTCATGAGCCCAGCACAGGGTAGTGTATGAACAGAGGCCTGGAAGCTGACAGCCTGGGCCTTTAAAGAATAGATGTCCTCTGTGGCAGAGGGAGGCTGAGTGGGCTGGGCTGGTGAAATCAGGGGTGAAGGGAGGGACCGAAGTCTGGAGGGCCTTCCCAATCCCCTTTCAGTTTGGGATTTCAGCAAACGGAATTGGGAACACAAGGATAACACACTGTATATCCCCCATAGGCAGACTGGGTGGCAACTGAAGGACTAGGGCCAAGGCTTACTGCAGAGCCAGTCATTCTCCAGGAGGTGCAGCTGTCAACATGCTGGCCACTTAGGCTGGCTCCCTCAGATTCTTCAGAGGAGCCTCAAATCCAGATATTGCTGTGAAGTCACCTAACTTTTAATGATGGAATCTTAACATTTTGAGTATTTAACAGACTCTATAGGAAGCCTCAAAACCAACTGCAACCTTGGGTTGGAGCTGGATTTCCAAGAGGGTCCTGGATGGAGTAAAAGCCAGAGGGGGCTGAGAAGGGCCAAGTCTTAAGAGCATTGAGCAGTCATCAGACTGGGAGCTAAATCTAAATAGGCTGGAGACTGTGGAGAGAAAGACAGGGAGTGGGATCAGAATGCCTGTGACAGAATGTTTCCAGGGACAAATTGGCAGATGGTTGGGGTCAGGCCTCAGTCCAGGCATACAGGCAAAGGGGGCAATAAGAATGCTATCTCCAGCTGAATTTTTTGGTAGAAACTGACAAGCTGATCCTAAAAATTATATTGACAAGCGAGACTGGGAGAAAATAGTTGTACATCATATATCTGATAAAGAAGTTGTAACCAGAATATATAAACAACTTGTACAACTCAGTTATAAGAAGCCAACCCAATTTAAAATGGTAAAAGATTGGAATAGAGATTTCATCAAAGAAGATACACAGATGGCTAATAAGCACACGAAAAGATGCCCAACTTCATTATTCATTCAACATAAACGAAACCCATTGCCATCAAGTCTATGCCAACTCATAGGGACCCTATAGGACAGAGTAGAACTGCTCTATAGGGTTTCCAAGGAGCAGCTGGTGGATTCGAACTGCCAACCTTTTGGTTAGCAGCTAAGCTTTTAACCACTGCACCACCAGGGCTTTAGGAAAATGCAAAGTTAAACCCCACTGAGATACCATTTCACACCTACTAAAATGAATTACATTAAAAAGACAGACAATACCAAGTGTTAGCAAGGAGGTGGAGAAACTGGAACCCACCTACACTGCTGGTGGGAATATAAAATGGTGCAGCCACTTTTTGGAAGAGTTTGGCAGTTTTTTTAAGAATTAATCATAACCTTACCTTGTGACCCAGCACTTCCACTCCTAGGAGTCTACCCAAGAGAAATGAAAACGTGTTCACACAAAGATTTATAAATGAATGTTCATAATAGCCAAAAACTGGGAACAATCCAAAAGCCATCATATGGTGATGTATAAACAAAATGTGATCCAGTCAATCCTCATTATTCATGGATTCTGTATTCGTGAATTCGCCCACTCACTAAAATTTATTTGTGACTCCAAAACCAATACCATGGCGCTTTCATGGTCATTCCTGGACATGCTGTAAGAACACATACAAATCAGAAGAAAAAGAAGTTTAATTCTCCATTGAAGAAAAAAATAAGAGGCTTTCCTCTTAACGCATTTACTTTAGAAAACTTATATGTTCTTTGTCTGTTTCTTTGAAATGTATGTAAATCTTTTTAAAGGCTAAATAAGCCTCTTGCCAATTTTACAACCCAGGGATGTTTCCTCAGGGACCTGGAAGCTATTCTTTTGCAATGTAAGCAATCAAGGAAGATAGCACATCCTCCCCCCCACCCCCACCCCCAGTTTCCTGGGAAGATAGAAGCCTAATTCCTCTAGAACTTGGCTCCAAGTAGCCAATCTACCTCCGGTAATAAACATACCCCCCCCCAAAAAAAACCTCGTTGCTGTCTAATCACTTCCGACTCATAACTGTCATACAGGACAGAGTAGAACTGCCCCATAGGGTTTCCAGGAAGCAGCCGGTGGATTTGAACTGCCGACCTTTTGGTTAGTAGCCTGAGCTTTTAACCACTGAGCCACCAGGGCTCAGGTAATAAAGATAGGAGAATTTTATTTTCCCCCACCTTGAATAAGGGCAACTAGCGAACACAGGTGGCTATCCCAATTACCAGGCGAATTTAGCATGAACGACGTATGACAAATGGTGCTGTCAAGTGCTCTTACTCGAGGACCAGTTTTTTATCTTGACAACATGTGAAATGGGTTGCATTTGTTTGGCAACATAAAGGATAAATTCCTTTCTGTCTTTGCAATCTCTTGAGTGGATTGCCTGCATTCTGGTTTAATGCTTACTCAATAATAAAATTTTCTTTGTCTTCTTTTCTGGCGAATCTCCATGGGTTGGCAGGAGATTTTGCTTTTAATTATGCTTCCCCAACAACGTGCAGAGCAGCGAAAAATTTGAGTCAACTGATGTGCATGTTCCCAGCCGAGGTTGAAAAAGGTGACGCTCTGCCTTCTTATTTGAGTTCTCATACTGTAATCAAGTGTCCTTTTTGCAGTCTATTTAGTGCCATGTTTTTTTTACATTGTACTTTCTGTTGGGGATTTCACTGTTTAAAGTGGCCCCCAAGCAGACTACTGAATTGCTGTCTAGTGTTCCAAAGCACAAAGGGGCTGTGATGTGCCTTATGGAGAAAATATGTGTTAGAGAACCTTTGTTCAAGCATAAGTTATAGTGCTGTTGACTATCAGTACAATGTTAATGAATCAACATTATATATTGAAAAAGGTGTCTTTAAACAGAAACACATAAAACAAAGTTATGTATTAATCAGTTGACAAAAATGTGACCAGAGTCTCACTAGAACCTATTCCCGTATTTCCCCTATGGCATTGGTTCAGTATTCACTAACTCATTATTCATAGCAACTTTATCAAACATAACGTGAATGATGAGAATTAACTGTATATCCATACAGCAGAATATTATTCAGCAAGAAAAGGGAACAAAGTACTGACACATGATATGACGTGTATGAAACTCAAAAACATTATGCTAAGTGATAGAAGCTAGACACAAAAGGCCACATTATGATTTCACTGATATGAAATGTCCAGAAAAGACAAATCTATAGGACAGAAAGTAGGTTAGTGGTTGCCTGAGAATGGGTTTCAGTTGCAAACATGCCCAAAGGAACTTTTCGCATGCAATGGAAATGTGATGTGATGATGGTTGCACAACTCTATAAATCTACTAAAAAGCATTAAATTGTGCACTTACAATGGGTGAATTTTATGATATATAAATTATACTTCAATAAAGCTGTTTGAAACAAAGCAAAACAAAAAGACTGTGGGCTCTTCTCACAGTCCCCAAGTTTCTGATCACATGGTGACAGCCAAAAGTACCCAGGTCACTGGAAGATGGCAGGAATACATAAAACTATTAGTAGAGCTCCCTGGCCAACTGACTGGAAGAGATCCATATTTGTACTCATTCCAAAGAAAGGCAATCCAACAGAATGTGGAAAATACTGAACAATATCAATAATATCACAGGCAAGTAAAATTTTGCTGAAGATCATTCAAAAGCAGTTGCCACAGTACATGAGAGGGGACTTCCGGAAATTCAAGCCAGATTCAGAAGAGGACATGGAATGAGGGATATCATTGCTGACGTCAGATGGATCTTGGCTGAAAGAGAGTACCAAAAAGATGTTTGCTATGTTTTATTCACTATGCAAAGGTATTCGACCATGTGGATCATGACAAATTACGGATAACATTGCGAAGATTGGTAATTCCAGAACACTTAATTGTACTTAGACCAAGAGGCAGTGGTTTGAACAGAACAAGGGGATACTATGTGGTTTAAAATCAGGAGAGGTGTGCATCAGGATTATATCATTTCAACATACTTATTCAATCTGTATGCTGAGCAAATAATCCGAAAATCTGGACTATATGAAGAACGCAGCATCAGGATTTGAGGAAGACTCATTAAAAACCTGTGATATGCAGATGACACAACCTTGCTTGCTGAAAGTGAAGAGGACTTGAAACACTGATGATGGTGAAAGACTACACCCTTCAGTATGGATTACACCACAATTTAAAAAAAAAAAAAATCCCCAGAACTGGACCAATAAGCAACATCATGATAAATGGAAAAATATTGAAGTTGTAAAGGATTTCATTTTACATGGATCCACAACGCCCATGGAAGCAGCAGTCAAGAAATCAAACGACATATTGCATTAGGCAATCTGCTGCAAAAGACCTCTTTAAAGTGTTAAAAAAGCAAAGATTCACTTTGAGGACTAAGGTGCACCTGATTCAAGCTATGGTATTTTCAGTCACCTTATCCTTATATGCATGTGAAAGCTGGACAGTGAATAAGGAAAACCAAAGAATTGACGCCTTTGAATTATGGTGTTGGCGAAGAATATTGAATATACCATGGACTGCCAGAAGAACAAACAACTCTGTCTTGGAAGAAGTAACAGCCAGAATGCTCCTTAGAAGTGAGGATGGTGAGACTTTATCTCACGTATTTTGGGCATGTTGTCAGGAAGGACCAGTCCCTGGAGAAGGACATCATGCTTGGTAAAGTAGAGGGTCACTGAAAAAGAGGAAGACCCTCAAGTAGATGTATTGACACAGTGGCTTCAACAATGGGTTTAAACATAACAATGATTGTGAGGATGGCACCGGGCTGGGCAGTGTTTTGTTCAGTTGCACATAGAGTCACTATGAGTCAAGAACTGACTCGATGGCCCCTGACAACATAGCTGTGGGAGATGCACAGGTCTACAGGCCTCTAGACACTCTGCATGTCTTCATCCTGCACGGGCCTATTCACTAAAGGAGCTTGCAGTCTCCCCCACATCCTATTTCCTCATACCCAGTGTTTCTTCATCTACTTAGGATAGTCACCCTGCCCTTGTATGAATACTAGTAGGTGGCATGCTAACAGGGCCTTGCCTCCGGAGGGCTTGAGTTCTGGCCAGGCCCAGGAGAATAGCTTCCTTTCAGCATTCTGGGGGTAGACATCACCTGGCCCAAAGACAACCATTCTGCTTCTCCCAGACCAACCACTCTCTTCTCCAAGTGAGCTCCAGGATGGGATTCAGAACACAGAGCCTGTCATCCTTTCCCAGGGGACATGAGGTAGAAATGCAAAGTGGGCCACAACTGGACCAAAAGAGGCTCCCTCCGTGCCTTGCTGCCGTGCTCTAAGTCAGGTGTTGTTGGGGCCTTTGAAGGCCAGCCTCCCTGAAGGCGTCCCTGTTATGTCTCAACTCACTCCATCTGCTAAACAGGACTCTGGCATCGTAGGTCACCTACCACGCCCGCAGCCCGCTACAGGCTGGGTGACCTCAGACCGGCCGGTTTTCTGAGCCTCTGTCTCCTGCTCCGTAAGGTGGACGCAAAGCCAAGGGCTAGGATTCCAGGGAAGCTGGGGGTGGGGGGGTGGGGCACGGATGGACTTTTGCAGAGACTCCAGAGGACACCTCCGCGCGATGTGGCCCGACAGCTCCACAGTGCCGTCCCCTCCACCACCGGAGACACCGAGGCTCGGGAAGGCTAGACGTTCGCCGCGGTCACGGTGCGTACAGGAGTGGTGGCAGGACCTCTCCGATTCTCGGGCCGCACCTCGCTCTCGTTTCCGCTGGGCGGAGGAGCCTGCCGGGATGCCATCCCCGGCCCGACGATCCGGTCCCTCAGCCGTGAGTGGACAGAACGGCGAGTTGCCAAAGTAACTGTCAGAGGCCGACGATGGAACTTCCACCCCGGCTGGCGCGGCCCGCTCTGAGTATCTCTCTCCTGTTCCGATTGGCCAGCGTCGTTGCCAATACACGGCAAGGGGACTTTCAGGCAATGTAGTTCTCGTCAAGCCCACTGCAGATGGCGCTTCGCGATCACCTTGGCAACCGCCAAGGGATACCAGCAAAGAGCTGGAGGAAATGGTGTCATAGTCTTGGTGAGTCCTAAGCCAATCAAGACTTAGATCAGGGGCGTTTCAGCGCGGACAGCAGCGTGTGGAGCGGGACTTCCGTTGTCGCTTTGGCTGTCCTAATTTTGCGGCTTGCAGGTTCGTTCGCAGGCGACCACAGGAACTGTCCCTCTGGTCAGGGCCGCCTTCCCTGGAGGCCGCAAGGGCCGAGGAGAAGAGAGGGTAAAAAGGCCGGGCCCCTCACCGCGCCTCAGCACGCGCTGTGATTTCCTGGCGAATGGCTCCGCCGCAGTGAGCCTAGTTTCCCAACTGCGGAACGGGTGCCACGAGTCTCCGGGGCCTCCGTACCTGCTGTCAGTTACCGTGGCCCACCCTGCTTCTTTGGCGCGTTTTACGCCGGAGAAGACTGAGGTTCGGAGTGTAAGAGTCAGCCCGAGGTCACCCTGCCCAGTGAGGGTGTGGGCGTTCGGTTAAGCCCAGGGGACCTGTCGGGATCTCCCCCCTCCCAATGGGCCCGCTCCGCCCACAGGTTCCGGTGGGGTTGTCAGCGTCGCTGATGGACCCAGTGCAGGTGAGTGGAGGGTGCCCCAAGCCCTCATCCGCTGGGATCCCCACCCTCATGTTCCTGGAACCCCAATATAGGGGATGATTGTGTCCTGGAACTCTTTGACTTCCTTTATCCCTGCCCATGATTCTGGGCTCTGAGACCGTCCAGAATTCAGGCCAGGGGTTATATGGAGTGGTTCCCATTTCTGGAATCCTATGGGATGAGGTCTGCAAAGGTGTCCCAGCTATAGGGACATGTGCAAATTGCTTGGAGGTGAGGATGGGGTGGAAGTGTTCCGGGAACCGCGTTTCTCTGTTACATTTGGTGGAAACAGAGCAGGAGGCATGCCTCAGACCTAGAATGGCAGTCTGAGGAGCTGGTCCTCAGGGTTGAAGCCATGGAAGGTTTGGAGTAGAAGAAGGAACTCAGGTTATAACAGGCTTCTTCTGACTGTAGAGTGGACAACATTGTGGGGTGAGGGTAGAGACAGAGTTGGTGGACCAGAGGGGTGCCTGTGGAGGTAAGGGAAATAGTTGGCTTCTGGATCTGCTTTTTAAGTAAGGTTGATTAGTTTTCCTGACTGGGGCAATGAGAAAGTGAGGTATCAATGTTGATCCTAGGTTTCTGAGATGTTGAAGTTGGTGTGAAGAGTTGATTTCAGGGGGAGGTTAAAGAGTTGAATTTTGGCTATGCTGTCTTTAAGATGTCACAGAGACTGCCAGATTGAGGTGCCAAGTGGGCTGCTGAACATGCACGTATGGAGTTATGCCAGGTTCAGGCTAGAGATATCCAAGGAGTAGAGGACGGTCTATGGACACTGGGTGCAGCTGTGATATGGACTCATGATGGTGGTCAAGCCTCCTGAGAGGTGGGTCTGGGACAGGGAATGAGGCATAGAAGTGACAGGGGTAGGATGACAGTGGAGCCTGGGGTTGGGTTGATTTACTTCTACACCAGATTTTTGTGGCCATCCTTCAGGCCCTCAGAGAGTTGCAGGGGCAGAACAGGTCAGCTGGGAGAGTCTGCAAGCCACAGGTGGGGGACAGCATGTACAAAAGCAGATGTGGATGAGGTCAAGAGTATTTGAGATCTACTCATGGTTCTGGGTAGATGAGAGTTAAAGTAAGCAACAGGGCAAGGTGGGGAGGCATTGAATAGAGGGGTGATGGCTGCCTCTGGCAGTGGGGCTTTTGGAGATCTGCGGCAGGATTGGATCCTTGTTGTCTTTGTCAGGTATGCCATGTGCATAGTGCCATATGGGGATGCTACAGAGATGCCTCTGGTGTGGACGCTGTGGAGAAGCCTTACTCAGGGATGGTAAGTGAGAATGATACGGTCCAAAGAGTGACATGTACAAGATAAGGGTTTGTGAACTTATAGGCCCAAGGGCCTGGTACTAGTGGCTTATGGCATAAGGGTGAGCCCAGATTTTCTTGTGTTTGGGAGGTGAGATCTGGGGGACACAAGGGAAATTGGCCAGCAGGAAGGTGGTGGAACCCTGTGTGCCAGACCCAGAGCTTAGACACTGTTATCTGGCCACCTGTCTGTTGTTCCTCTAGTGTAGGCTGGCCTAGATGCAGTGACCAGTGGGAATATGAGAAGAGAGGGACACCAGTGATGCCAGGGCCTATTATCTCTTCCAAAGTGGAGGCTTGGGGAGGAGGGTGAGCTTTGAGTGGGTGTAGGGGTGATGGACTGAGAGTCATGAGAAGAGGAACTGCTAAAGGTAGACGTGGCAAGACCCTGAGTCACAGGTCAAGGGCCCAGATGTATCCATTTGGTTTTCTGGGCTTTTCAGCCTACCTGTTGGCCCCTTGGCTCAGCTGTTCCATCATTGCAGAGCCCAGTGACCTTTGAGGATGTGGCTGTGTACTTCTCCTGGGAGGAGTGGGGGCTCCTTGATGCAGCCCAGAGGCACCTGTACTACGATGTGATGCTGGAGAACTTCGAGCTCATGACCTCACTGGGTAAGACCATTATGCTATGCCCCATCATGGTGACAAGCCTTTGCCCTAGTCTTTTGCCCATTTAACGTCTGTCCATCCCAAAGCAGGACCACAGATGCTGCTTCCTAGGTGCTGTGGGTGCCAGGGCTAGCCCTTTCCTTTCCCTAATTAGTCCCTTGAGCAGTCCTAACAGCTGTTGTCCAAAGACCTTCTGTGAGCAGAGGTCAGAGATCAGGTATCTCCAGTCTGCCTAACAGATCCCAGAAAGCTAGATCAATCCTGAGTTGACCTGGGTGACTCAATGTGGGACCACAGCCCCTCCATGAAACACTTTTTTAAAAAAAAGCTTTACTGAAATATAACATACCATAAAGTTCATGCATTTAAAAGTGTACAATTCAATGTTTTTTAGTATATTTACAGTGTTGTGCAACCATTGCCATCATCTAATTTTACAACATTTTCATCACCCTGAGAGAAACCTTGTACCCACTAGCAGTCACCCATCTTCCTTCATCCCCTCCCACCAGTCCTACGCAACCACTAATCTAGTGACTATAGAGATTTGCCTATTCTGGACATTTCATATAAATGGAATCAGACAATAGTATGTGGTTTTTTGTGACCAGCCTCTTTCACTTAGCATAATGGTTTGTTTCTTTTAACATTTTATTGTGCTTTAGGTGAAATTAGCATAATGTTTTTGAGGTTAATCCATGCTGTAGCATGCATCATTACTTCATTTATTTTTATTGATGGATAAGTATAAGGATGGCATAGAACTGGGCAACATTTCAATCTGTTAAATACATAAGGTTGTTGTGCATTGGAGCCAACTCAATGGCACCTAACAACAACGACAATGTTCCATTGTGTTTTTCTCTATCTGTTCAATTGTTAACGGACATGTGGGTTGTTTCCACTTTTTGGCTATTATGAATAATGTGCTGTGAACATTTGTGTACAATGTTTTACTGCTTGTACTTCTGATGTAGCTAAGAAATCATTGCTTGACACGATGTTGTGAAGATTTACTCCCATATTTTCTTCTAAGAATCCACAGAATATTTTTCCAGGTCCTGCTGTGTCAGGAACTATGAACACTGACATGGTTACTGCTTTTAGTGATCACTATGAATATTCCTTCAAGAGCCTCCTCAAGATTCACTTTGTAATATTCAGTTGTATTCCTGGTTATGAAGATGATGCAAGCTCTTTGTGGTGTGCTGAGGGGTATCTGAGATCCTGGGACCAGGCTGGCCTCTTACTCTTCTTCTCTGCCTAGGACTTGACCCCTCAGATTTCATAAGGTCCCAAGTAGACTGGGATGAGGGGCCCTGGTGTCCAACAGAGTGGCTGTGACTCCAGCCATAGCAAGAGAGGCCTGGAGGGACCCTGGTCTTGATGAGTATAAGCTGGTCATGGGGGTCATGTTGAAGATGGGCTCAAAATATGCCAGGAAACTGGTATTCTGGTGCCAAGACCAGTGGCTCCTCCTCATTCCCATTTTTCTTTTCCCCTTCTGGCACTTTGTGCTTTTGCCATTTTCACTGTAATTCCCTGCCTGTGGCTGGGCCCCCACCTCTCTCGCTTCTCCTCCTCTGCTCCCCATGTGCTGCTGTCCCATATTGGCCTCCCCTCAATGTGACAGGACATGTGCACATACTTCTAAATATTACTTGAACACGAACTATTCAGTTATACTTGAATTTTCTGGGGCCTGGACACATGCATCTGCACAGCACTTGCCAGCCACCAACAACCAAGACCACGCTGAAACCCGTTTGAAGAGAAATAAGTTGGAGATGCTGCCTCTCCTGTCTATGCTCCATCCTTGTGTCCGCCCCCTGGTGGCCTGGCTGAACCCAGCCCTGCACAGCAGGCCCTTCTTTACCCTAATGCTGACCCCCTCAGCCTGCCAGCAATACCTTGGACCTATTCTTGGGTGTGTCATTCACATATTTCTAACAAAGCCACTCCTGTCCACCGAGTAGAACATGCAGTTAATTGGCATTTTTCTGATTTCAGGTTATTGGCATGGAATAGAGGATGAGGGGTCCTCTCCTAAGCAGAGTGTTTCTATAGAAGGAGTGTCACAGGTCAAGATCCCCAAGGCTGATCCTTCCACCCAGAAGGCTAACACCTGTGACATGTGTGGCCCATTCTTGAAAGACATTTTACACCTGGTTGAGCATCAAGGAACACACCCTAAAGAGAAATCATACATGTGTGGAGCATGTGGGAGAGACTTCTGGTTCACTGTAAACCTTCACCAGCACAAGAAGGAGCACAGTGGTGACAAACTCTTTAGATGGGACAAGGACAGGGACTCATTTGTGAAGAGCTCTAATATCCACCTGTCAGAGAAGCCCTTCACTTGTGGAAAGAGTGGGAAGGATGTCCCAGACAACCATATTCTCCAGCACCAGGCCATTCACAGCAGGGGGAAGCCACATAACACCAAGTGCAGGGAGGCCTTCCTGTACAGGTCTAATTTAGGGCAGCTCCCAGGAACCCACACTGCACAGGAACTCTCCAAGTGCAGTGACTGTGGGAAAGCCTTCTTGAGGAGCTCTACCCTACTTAGCCACCTCAAAACTCACTCTGAAAAGAGAACGTATAGCTGCCCAACCAGCAGAAATTCCTTCAAGGAAAAATCAACACTTGTTAATCACCAAAAATTTCATATTGGGGAAACATCCCCTGTATGTAAGGACTGTGGGAAAGCCTTTAGTCACCTGTCTAAACTAAGGAAGCACCAGAAATTTCACACTGGAATAAAACATTACGAGTGCACTAAATGTGGAAAAACCTCCAGCCACAAACTCACACTTGTACATCACAAGAGAATTCACACAGGAGAAAGGCCTTATGAGTGCAGTGAATGTGGGAAAGCCTTCAATAACAGGTCACACCTCATTCGACATGAGAAAGTTCACACTGGAGAAAGGCCTTTTGAGTGCAGCAGATGTGGAAGAGCCTTCAGCCAAAGCTCCAATTTCCTTCGGCATCAGAAAGTTCACACCCAAGTAAGGCCTTATGAGTGCAACCAATGTGGGAAAGCCTTTAGCCGCAGCTCTGCTCTTATTCAGCACTGGAGAGTTCACACTGGAGAAAGACCTTATGAATGCAGTGAGTGTGGAAGAGCCTTTAGCAATAACTCTAACCTTGCTCAGCACCAGAAAGTTCACACTGGAGAACGCCCTTTTGAGTGCAATGAATGTGGAAGAAACTTTAGCCAAAGCTCTCATCTCCTTCGGCATCAGAAAGTTCACACTGGAGAACGGCCTTTTGAATGCAGTGAATGTGGGAAAGCCTTCAGCAATAACTCTACTCTCATTCAGCACCAGAAAGTACACACTGGGCAAAGGCCTTATGAGTGCAGTGAGTGTAGAAAATCCTTCAGCCGCAGCTCCAGCCTGATTCAGCACTGGAGAATTCACACAGGAGAAAGGCCTTATGAGTGCAGTGAATGTGGAAAAGCCTTTGCTCACAGCTCCAGTCTCATCGAGCACTGGAGGGTTCACACCAGAGAAAAGCCTTATGAGTGCAGTGAATGTGGAAAATTCTTTAGCCAAAATTCCATTCTCATTAAACACCAGAAAGTTCACACTGGAGAAAAGCCTTATGAGTGCAGTGAATGTGGGAAATTCTTTAGCCGAAAGTCCAGCCTCATTTATCACTGGAGAGTTCACACTGGAGAAAGGCCTTATGAATGCAGTGAATGTGGGAGAGCTTTCAGCAGTAACTCCCACCTAGTTCGTCACCACAGAGTTCACACACAAGAGAGGCCCTATGAATGCAGCCAATGTGGGAAAGCCTTCAGTGAAAGATCCACACTTGCTCGTCATCAGATAGTTCACACCAGAGAGAGGACTTTTGAATGTGGCCAATGTGGGAAAATCTTCAGCCG
The DNA here is from genome assembly GCF_000243295.1 of Trichechus manatus latirostris. Lineage (NCBI taxonomy): Eukaryota > Metazoa > Chordata > Mammalia > Sirenia > Trichechidae > Trichechus > Trichechus manatus. The sequence continues at coordinate 2,667,178 of NW_004444112.1, forward strand.
CCTCTGCAACCTTGCTCAGCATAAAAGGATTCATACTTGAGTGGAGACTTATGAAAGTAGTCTTTGTGAGAAAATCTTCAGATAAGTCAAACTTCCTGCAACAAAACACCCATGCATGTACATGTACCACTAATGTGGGAAAATCCTCAGAAGTCAATTTGCCCTTTCTGACCAGCCCAGGTAACTGGGAAGGGCTGCCTCACCTCTGGAGCGTAGTGCAGAAGCCATAACCTCTCTTTATCTTGCCTGGATCCAAATTTTGCAGCAGTGATCTCCACAAGCACAGGAAAAGCAGCTCCCTGTGCTTCCTTCTCACTTTCCTGGAGGGAATCAGGATTGTCCTGGGCCCATTGGAATGGCTTCCTTCCCATTGCCTCTAAGAGTGTTAGGCATTGAACTGACCAAGGGACCTCAAGGGGTGTCTGATTTGGGCTTCTCAGAAAAGTTGATGTTCCTCATGGATGTGGTTAAGTATGCATGTAACCCCATGATGTGTCTGGTGAGCCCACAAATCACCCTGCCCTGGAACCACCTACCTTGATCTGCTCTATACTACCAGATAATAAAGACCTTATTAATTAAATCACCTTTAATACTGAGTTTTATTTATTTGTGTTGAAGTCACATGGAGTTGATTTTAAGTCCCCTGGAAGGGAGAGAGTTCTGCCTGATGTGTGGTCCTCCCTTACAGTGGTCCCTACATGTCACCACCCCCTCTCCTGCTGAGGATGGCCCAGGGTAGAGCCTCCTGGAGCTCAGCAGACTTTTCTACCATGCCCATGAATAGGGTCAAAGCCATGCCCAGGCTCTCGAGACTCAGATTCCACCAACATAAAGGCTGAACAGGTTGTACACTCTACCTTCTTACTCTGTATTGCCCTTCCCTGACCTGAGCAGCTCCTGACACATAGCACCTTCAAAAATGGGCCTTAGCCCCCAAACTCCCCACACACAGCCTAGGCCTCCCTTGGAGCAGTGAGCCCATCTCATAGCTTCCCATGTGGCTTAGAATAAACAAAACTCCCCATCCCTGCTTATAGAGCCCCATATGACCTGGTTCCTGACTTGATCCCCTGCTTCTCTACTCCCATGTGCACCACAAGATCTCCTGGTTGCTCCACCAGCCCACCAGCTCATTACTTCCCAGGGCCTCTGCAGTGCAGTCCCTCTTCCTGCAACACTCTTCCCCTGGAGCCACCTCCTCAGAGAGGTCTTCCCAACAACCAATCTGAAATAGTGTTCTTCTCTTTTTATCATCTCTTTTATTTTCTTCAGATTTCTACCCACTATCTGCAATTACCCTGTTCTTTGATCTGTTTACATGTTAAATCTCTATACTACACATGGGATTGAGATGGAGTGTGGGCCGGGACCATCCCTGCTCCATCCACTCATAACTGCAGCCGTGGGCCTGGCACACAGTAAGCCCCCAGGGAACATTTGTTGAATGAATGTATGGCTACTCAGCAGAACCTGTGCTGGGCCCAGACCACAACCCCATCATAGGTGACTCTTTGGAGAGGGACAGAGAAGGCACCATAAGGGAAAGATAGTACAGTAGTGAGTCCCTCTTCCTGCACTCAAGCAAGTTACCTGAGTCTACTTACATATTTGTTTCTTTTCGCTTGAACTGCTACTGTGTGTTGGAGACTGCACTGCCACAGCAAGGGACAAAATACACAGGGCTCTCCCTCGTGGAGCTGACATTCTAGTGGAGAGACAGGCATTCCTCAAGAAATCACAGAAATGTAAACTGGCAGCTGTTATAAGGGCTATGAAGGGGGCATCCTCGGTAGGTGTCAATCAAGGCCCCTTTCATTCTCTGTACTTCTGGTCTGCTCTCATGTCTATCTCCTGGGGGCTCAGGTGACCACTGCAATTGACTTTTGCCTTTTAGAGAAGGGAGGCCTTTTATGGCTGCTTATTTTGTACGGTTATGACTAATTTTAATGTATCAATTTCTCCACATTTTCTCTCAGTGGGCCTGGAGTCTGAGAGCTGGAAGAGCAACTAGAATTGCTGTAGTGCCAAGTACATCCCCTTTCACCCAGATGCTGCCATGTTCAGAGAATCATCCCTGTTTGTACTCCAGTCAGATGGTTTATCCCAAAAAGAAGATGGAGCTCTGGCCTACGGTGTCTGTTGCCCTCAGGATTTGGCCCCTTTGTCCTGGCATCCCACACCCAACCAGGAAGGCCTGGGAGTTTTGTTCCAGCCTAGAGGTGTCCAGCAGGGCTAAGACTCCTCAGAAGATTTGTAAAAAGTAGTACCAATCCATTACCATTACCTAGAAGCTGTGTGATTTCACAGCAGCCTGGGCTCATCTGGACAGACTAGGAGAACCCATGGCAGTTGCACCCCCTGGAGGCAGGTCAGCAGTTTGCCTTTGTCTCCACAGACCTGGTCCCTCCTTTGGGGCTGTGGCCCATTTCTGTGTGCAGGTGCTATGCTGTCAGGAACTTAGGTCAGGGAAGGGTGATTTAGAGTAAGAAAGCAGAGTGCACAACTTGATTAGCCTTTATGTTGGTGGAATCTGACCCTCGAGAGCCTGGCCATGGCTTTGACCCTATCTGTGGGTGTGGTGGAAAAGTTTGCTGAGCTCCAGGAGGCTCTGTCCTGGGCCATGCTTGGCAGGAGAGGGAATGGCAATATGTCAGGACCACTGTGGGGGAGGACCAAAAGGCTTCAACAAAAAGAATTTATTGGTTTACAGAACCAAAAAGTCTGTAAGACAACTTCAGGCAAAGCTGGGTCTAGACCTCAAGGAGATAAAAAAGACTCTGTCTCTTGCCATCACCCAGCTTGCTTGGCTTCCAGGCAGGCCTCTCTTTAAGGAAATGGTGGCTGCCTGCAGCCCCAGCTCCCATACATCTGGCAGGTGAACTCCAGGGGCCAAGAGCCAGAGTCCTTTGTCTCTCATTAGCCTGCCTCATGTCACACGACCATCCCTGACCCAATCATTATTTCTTCAGGTTAACCAGTCTTGAGGCATGTGCTCAGTAAATATTTGATGAGTAACTGACTGAATGAAAATGATTAATGGATATACTTCCTTGTCAACTGTTAATTAGCAAAATCCAGTTCAGACCTTTCTCCATTTCTCTTAGTAAAACTGAGCTATACTAGTCTGCTGACAGCTTAGGACAGTAAATGATAAAATTCCAGAGCCTGGCTTTTAAAATGAAAATCTTCAACATTAAGGAGACTCAATTGTGTTAGCAGATGTTTTGGTATGTATGTCTTCACCACAATAAAAAGAGAGAGAGAAAAAAAGAAGAGACTCAGTAAGAGACCAGGAAGGCTCCTCCTCACACACATTTATAAAGCAACATAGTGTCCAGCCTTGTGAACCAATTCAGTATTATGAGACAAGCTGCCAAATTGAGAACATACAGTTTCAACCTTGTTCTCTTAATATGGAGACTTTCATTTGTATTCATAATGATCACCAACTTGAATCATCACCTAGCACATCATATACTACAGAAAAATAAAATAAGCACTTTACCTCTGTAAATGAACATCAAGAAGCAAAAAACACCTACCTTGCACTAGTCCTCAAGATCAATGAAGCCTTGAGCCCTTGCCTGTATGTTGCTGGGTCCTTAATAAATACAAATGTATCTCTTAGTTTCAAAATAGTTGTGAGGATATAATCATGAGTACAAATTTAGGGCTGGTGTCAGGCCTGAGAGCAAAGTATCAAGGACAAAACAAGGGAGAAAACGTCAAATCCAAGGAGGGAGTCAGGGAAGCTTCATGGGAGAGGGACCATCTCAGCTTAATTGTGGAAGGGGTGTCATTGGGGGAAGAGAGGACTGGGGATAGCATCCTTGATAGGTTGAGGGAACAGGAACACGCCCAGGGTCAGGGAACTGCTGGATGGATTTCAGAGAACTGTCACTGGCCAAGGTAGAGAACAGTCTTAGGGCAGCCAAGATGGCAGCTGCAACAATGGGCTGATGGCACCTGCCTGCCAGATGAAGACTGGGCTAAAAGTTATGAAGCAAGTGAGCCCCATACAAACTGGTACCTTAGGCAGGTCAAAGCCACCAGGCCTCTATTCAGATGTTCTGGCATCACCAGGGAAAACTGCCGACTACCCCCTCCCACAGCAAGAGTACTGCTGTGTACTAAGCCCCAGAGGGACCAGAAGCAAGTTCAAGGAAAGAACAAGAGAACCCTTCACACTTGTGCTGTGGGCGATTTTATGAGATCTAACCATGGCCACCCACACAAGGTACAAGGAATTGAGCGCTGATGACAAATGTTTACCCTACGTCCATTTTCTTGGAGGTCTGAGTCCCACATGGCTCAGTTAGACTTAAACTCAGCCTCCATACAGACCCCGTTGTTGATGGCAGACAAATATTACACCCAGGGAGGATGGCCTGAACAGCCGGGAGGTGGGGTACTGGGGAAAAATTGAGGGGATCAGACACAAATTTCCTTGACTGTGACCCTGCCTGGGGTTCTACCCCTGGTATGGTCATCATCCTTCCTGCCATTGGGATTTGGTGGGGAGGAGAATCAGCTCAGGCAGAACAGCAGCAGCACTCTCAAACTCCACCACCAGTACTAGATGGGCACTGTTGCCCAAAGCCTCTCAAATCTAGGGTCTCCTTCTCTCTCCCCAAACGTCACTTCTAGAAAACATTATCTTCTTTTGAAGAAGCACAATTTTTGGAACAGGGACACAACTACATCCAAAATACAGGTTCTGCTGAACTGACATGCTAGTTCCATTGTGGAGAAATAGTTTCCAAAATTTTTTAAATCTAAAGTTCACACAAGCCAGATGTGATAACCATATATTGATTCCACCACCTCTCTCCCCTGAGCTCTGGGAGGGACAGCCTGCCACAGTGGCAGCAAAAACAGGACAACTAAGACCATGGTGACCAGAGAAATCAGAGACACTGGCTGGGTCTCAAAAGTCACATCCCAGGATACATTCTGTCAGTCCTAAGGTCATGGCCATGAAAGGAACAGTCCAGGGAATCTACAGGAATCCAGAAAACCTTTAGATTATTTGCTCTGACAGCAACCTTGGCCAGAGATAACAAGTCTGCAATTCCTGAGATGTTCTGGACACCCTTACCCCATGAAACCGTAGTTGCTGGAACATTTGTGGATGCCCCTTTAAAATGGCTCAACCTTAATAGTTTACCAGACCCTCCTACTCCATATTACTTCATACTTAGTGGTTCCATACCTACTTACTCTTCCCACCTTGCCCCTTACAGTCAGTGAATCCTTCCTTCCAAGTTTTAGATTCCAGAGGACACATCTTCTGAGTTTATTCTGGAAATAGCTTCCTCTGACCAATACTAAAGATTGCAGAACACTCGCTGGGAACAAGGGACCCAAATCTTGCTGGGCCTAGCCACACTCGAAGATCTCACACCAACTACATCATTCGTCAGGGTGACCTCTGGGCTTACAATCCTGATATCCAGGTCACAAAATTCACCCACAAAGCCCTTTAGTTTTTCCCTGGAGGCCTCAGACACCAATGCAAATCAGGCCAAAACTTGATTGAGAACCACTCTCTGTCATTCTTTGTCTCCTCTGAGGCCAACGAAGTCAAGGACTTCCTAAAAAGCCGTTCCTTCTATTCAGGCTGGCAAAGCCAAACTCTCTTCTCAACCCCTCTACACAAATGGAACAGAAGCCCCAATATTAAAGATAGCTTAAACAATAAGACTTTTATTATTACACTTTCCAAAGCAGTCTGTTCCAGGGCTGGACAAATCCATGACAGATAACATATGTAGTGTCAGGAGTGTCCACGAAAAAGAGACACCTTCTCTGGAAGCCCCCTGCACATACTAGCTCAGGTCCCTTTAGCCACCTAAACCAGTCAGTGGGGAGGGAATGAGGGCTCCTTATGGGCTTGCCCACTCATGATTCTCTCCTGGGTATAGAAGAACAAACACAGAAGTTTGCCTTCCCTGAGCATGTTCGGGAGACTGGCACGTATTGTGAGGAACTCCAGATGGTAAAGGTAGGATGGCTTTTCCCACAGGCACTGGCAGTGATATAACTGCCAAGGACCCTGGGCAGGTAAAAAAGTGCAACGAAGCTCCTAAATGCTTTCCCATATACCTGGCACTCATGGGGAATCTCCCCAAGGTAAGTGTTGAGATATACGAGGTTTAGCTTCTCTCAGACTATCACAAAGGCCACTCGCCTTGATCACCTGTCTGGAGTAAAACTTTTCATGTTGAACAAGGTGACAGCCATGGCTAAAGACTTTCCCACATCCCTGTCCTCCTAAGGCCTTTCTCCACTGTGGACTTTCTTGTGCTGAAGGAGGGTAGAACTATGTTTGAAAGCTTTCCCACATTCTGTACATTCATAGGACCTCTCTTCACTGTGAAACTGCTGGTGCCGATTGCGGTAAGACCTGGTAGTGAAGGCTTTCCCACATAGGCTGCATTCATAAGGCCGTTCTCCAGTGTGAACTTTCCAGTGCTGATATAGCCCAGAGCGGGTTATATAGGTCTTCCCACATTGGTTGCACTCAAACGGCCTCTCTCCAGTGTGAACCCTCTGGTGAAGAATGAAGCTATTATTGTATTTAAAGAACTTCCCACATTCCCTGCACTCATAGGGCCTTTCTCCAATATGAACTTTCCGGTGCCGAATGAGGGTAGACAGAACACTGAAGGCTTTCCCACATTCACTGCACTTATAAGGCCTTTCTCCTGTGTGAATTCTCTTGTGCAGAACAAGTGCGTCTTTGCGGTTGAAAGTTTTCCCACATTCACTACATTTGAAAGGTTTTATTCCAGTGTGAACTTTCTGGTGCTTCCTCAATTTAGAAGGGTAACTGAAGGCCCTCCCACACTCATTACACACATGGGATGTTTCTCCACTGTGAATTTTTTGGTGATTAACAGGGACTGATTTATCCTTGGAAGCATTTCTGCCTGCTGGGCACCTGTGTGATCTCTCTTCAGAGTGAGTTAGCAGGTGATCAAGGAGAGCGAAGGCCTTCAGGAAGGCTTTTCCACAGTTACTGCACCTGAAGGGATTCTGTCTAGCACAGACTCCCTGCTGCCACCTAAGATTGGAGCTGTGTGGAAAGGCCTCTCCGCAGTTGGTGCTCCTGTGTGGCTTCTCCCCATTGTGAGTAGCCTGAAGATGGACGAAGCCCAATCTGGCCATAACGTCCTTCGGAGACTCCCCACGAATAAAGGGCTTCTTTAATAGGTGGGCTCTGAAGCTCTTCACATGCTTGAGAGGGGCTCCCTCATCCTCTGCTCCACACAGACAACCTGAAAACAGAAAAATGTCACTTACTGAGGTGCTGGATTGGAAGAGGGGCAACTTCATCAGCAATACATACCAACACAACCAGGAAGGAGTCCGTGGGCTTGTTGGCAGGTGAAGGGAGAAGAGCCTGAGTGAGGAAGGGCCAAATCAGCAGGATAGGACCTAGCCAACCCACAGAAAGGGAGAGACAACAGGGATGAGGACACAAAGATAGGGTGCAGCGCCTTGGCTGCTGCTGACAGATAAGTACTGTGCAGAGAGGTGTGACTAATCTCATGAAAAAAATGGTTGCAACAGAGTAGCTAGTGTTCAAACATTATTTAAGGACATGTGCACATCTCATGTCACACATAGAGTAGGTCAAAACTGCACAGCTCTGCACTAGCACAAAGAAGGGGAAATCAGAAGACAGAGGCAAGAGAGGTGGGATCATCCAGGGCCTAAGAGTCATGGCAGAAATGGCAAGAGTGTGGAACATACAGAAGAGAGAGGAAAGGTGGGAATGAGGTGTGGTCACTGGCCTCAGAAATACCAAAGCATCAGTGCACACAGGCACCCAGCATGCCTTAAGCCTATCCCTAAAACTATGGCATTCCCCCAGCTCCCACTTCTCAAGACCAGGACCCTTCCTGGCCTCTGCTCTGCTGACCAGAATCACATCTAACATGTTGGGTACCCAGGGTTCTTCACTGCCCAACTGGGCAACCACATGTGATCTTGAAGGTGCAAGTCCTAGGGGAGGAAAAGGTAGTAAGTGGTCAGACCAAGCCAAGGCTGACCCACCCCATTACACACCATAAGGAGCCCATGTCATTGTGGCAACCAGGAAGAAAACTGACTATTGAAAAAAATAAACCTTCTATGAAGCAAAAATGACAAAATTAAAGGGAAGAATAGAAAATTCCACAATAATAGCTGGAGATACATTTTCCCACTTTCGATAATAGAACCACCAGGCAGAAAATGAACAAAGATATAGCAGACTTGAATAATACTAAAAGCCAACTAGACCTAGATGTCTATAGAACATTCCACTCAACAGCAGAATACACATTCTTCTCAAGCTCACATAGAATATTCTCCAGAATAGACCATTTGGTAGGAATAAAAATAGCCTTAATAAATTTCAAAGAATTGAAATAATACAGTAGGTTCTCCAACCACAATGAAATTAAATTATATATCAACAACAGAAAGAAATTTGGGAAACTTACAAATATGTGAAATTTAAACAACACATTCCTAAATAACTAATGGTTCAATCAAAAAAAAAATTACTAAAAAATAGTTTGAGATGAATGAAAATAAAAACATACCAAAACTTACAGGATATGGCTAAAGCAACGTGTAGATGGAAATTTAGAGCTATAAACATCTATATCAAAAAAGAAAGATCTCAAATTCAATAACCTAAATTTCCACTTTAGATAGAAAGAGACAGACAGCTGCTCTCAAGTTGGCTCCGATTCATGACAACCTATATACAAGAGAACGCAACATTGCCTGGCCTTGCATCATCTTCATGATTGCCAGTATGTTCGAGTCCATCATTGTGGCTACTGTGCCAATCCATCTCACTGAAGGTCTTCTTCACCCTGACTCTCTACTTTACCAAACATAATTTCCTCCTCCAGCAATTGATCCTCCTGATGATGTATCCAAAGCAAGTGAGTCAGAAAATGTTCTGTTGTGATCAATAAGGTTTTCACTGGTTAATTTTTGGAAGTAAATGACCAACCCTTTCTTGCTAGTCTGTCTTAGTCTGGAGGCTCCACTGAAACCTGTCCACCATGGGTGACACTGCTGGTATTTGAAATACCAATGGCATAGCTTCCAGGATTATTGCAATACACAAGGTACCACAGTATGAAAAATTAACAGATGGGTGGTAGACCTTAGAAAACTAGAAAGAAGAAACTAAGAAGGAAGGAAATAACAAAGATTAGAGTGGTAATAAGTGTAATAGAGAACTGAAAAACAATGGAAAAAGTCAATGGTTCTTTGAAAAGATCAAGAAAATTAACAAACCTTAACTAGACTAATCAAAAAAAGAGAAGACTTAATTTAGTACAAGTAGGAATGAAAAGGAGACAATACTACTGACCTTATGGAAATAAAAACGATTATAAGAAAATACTAAGAGAGGTGGGACCAAGATGGCAGAGCAGTCAGGTGCTTCCTGTGGTCCCTCTTATAACAAACACCCGAAAAAACAAGTGAATTGATTATATATGACAATCTAGGAGCCCTGAACATCAAAGATAAAGTTGAGGAATCAGACTGAGTGGAGGGATAGGGAGGGACAGTTCGGAAGCAGCGAGGAGTTGCCAGACCTGACCCAGTGGGAACCAGTACCAGTTCCACACTGGGTGAGACTGAGCAGCAGAGTCTACTCGAGCCTCCAGAATCAGTGAAAAGCGGTGCTCAATCAGCAAAAGATAAGTACATGCGTCTGACCTATGGCGCAGATCAAGAAACACCCCTGCCTTAGTCAACTAGTGCTGCTATAACAGAAATACCACAAGTGGATGGCCTTAACAAAGAGAAATTTATTTTTTCACAGTAAAGTAGGCTAAAAGTCCAAATTCAGGGAGTCAGCTCCAGGGGAAGGTTCTCTCTGTGTCAGTCTTCTCATCAATGCTCCCCCAGACTAGGAGCTTCTCCGCGCAGGGAGACCCCAGGTCCAAAAGACGCACTCTGCTCCCGGAACTGCTTTCTTGGTGGTATGAGGTCCCCATGCTGTATGCTCCCTTCTCTCTTTTATATCTCAAGAGATTGCCTCAAGATACAATCCAATCTTGTAGACTGAGTCCTGCCTCACTAACGCAACTGCCGCCCATCCTCCCTCATTAACATCATAAAGGCAGGATTTACAACATATAGGAATCACACAATACTAGGAATCATGGCCCAGCCAAATTGATAAACACATTTTTGGGGGGACATTATTCAATCCATGACAACCCCCTTTGAAAAAAACCTCTCCTCCATTTAACTGCCCCCTCCCCCCTCTGCACCAGGTCCTGGCAGGCTTCAGCGATTGTCAAGTCCCCTGGGCCAGAAGTAAGACCCGTCACGTTCCCTGAGCCATCCTCCTGGCCTTGGAGAGAACATAAATTAACAGGGAAAAATAATCTGCCAGCTCCCCTAAGCCAGGAACTCAGGCTAGGCACACCTCCTTTGCCTAGGCACAGGCATAAGGGGTTCACGGACTTTGGCTTTCACCCCTGCATAGAGCTGTGTGGGCCCATTTCAACAGCGAAGGCCCTCATTACCACAGTACAACAGGGTATATACCTGAAGCCTAACTTCAGCTGTATCAGCTATTTGGTAAAGTGGCAGGTTCGTGACATTTGACACTGCTCTGACCATTAAGCAGGGTCCTCACCTACCCACATCAGGGGTCTGAGGACTTGTAGCTCCACCCACGCCACCTAGCCACCGCGACAGGGGTCCAAGAATAAGTGGGGCCTCCCAGTCCTCAGAGCCAACAGCATTGGGTGCCCATAGTCCAGCTGCAAAACACACCCACCTATGTGCTCTAGGAAACAGGGACACGCTTTCCTCCCAGACACTTGGGGAAGCCGTCAGCCTCCTGTCTTGCTCAGTGCGTGATCCCCTACTGCAGACAGATACCTGTGCCTACACCAATCACCCCTCCCTGTAGCACTCTAGGTGAGAGCCTGCACCATACACTTGGTGAACGACTACCTGGACACCTGAGCTAAATCCATACAAGTAAACAGATTCCTGGGCTCACACATCTAGTAACAGATCTAACCACCTGGTGACAGGACATTACATTAGAGCTCCTAAGGCGCAAGTAATCAAACTAGCTCACATGAGCAACCTACTTGGACATATCAAAACAAGAAGCTAGGACACAGTAAGTAAACATAAAACAAAAAAATATAATAACTTATTGATGGCTCAGAGACAAGAGTCAATATCAAATCACATAAAGGTGCAGACCATGATGGCTTCGGCAAGCTCCCCAAAAAAAAAGCAAGAAATTTTCTGGAGGAAGAGAACTTCTTGGAATTACTGGAGGTAAAATACAAAAGATTAATATACAGAACTCTTCAACAGATCAGCCAAAACACAGAACAAGCTAAGGAACACACAGACAGACAAAGCAATAGAGGGTCTTAAAGAGGTTATTCAGGAGCATAATGACAAATTTATCAGGCTGCCAGAATCCGTAGAAAGACAGTAATCAGAAATCCAGAAGATTAACAATAAAATTTCAGAATTAGACAACTCAATAGAAAGTCATAGGAGCAGGACTGAGGCAACAGAAGTCAGAATTAATGAGACTGAAGATAAAGCACTTGACACCAATGTATTTGAGGAAAAATCCGATAAAAGAATTTAAAAAAATGAAGAAACTCTAAGAATTATGTGGGACTCTATTAAGAGGAATAACCTACGAGTGATTGGAGTACCAGAACAGGGCGGGGGAGGGGATAACAGAAACACTCAGAGAATTGTTGAAGATTTGTTGGCAGAAAACGTCCCTGATATCATGAAAGATGAGAAGATATCTATCCAAGATGCTCATTGAACCCCACATAAGGTAGATCCCAAAAAAAAGTTACCAAGACATATTATAATCAAACTTGCCAAAACCAAAGATAAAGAGACAATTTTAAGAGTGGCTAGGGATAAACAAAAAGTCACTTACAAAGGAGACTCAATAAAGCTAAGCTCGGACTACTCAGCAGAAGCCATGCAGGCAAGAAGGCAATGGGATGACACATATAAAACCTTGAAGAAAAAAACTGTCAACCAAGAATTATATATCCAGCGAAACTGTCTCAAATATGATGGCGAAATTAGGGCATTTCCAAATAAACAGAAGTTTAAGGAATTTGCAAAAACCAAACCAAAATTACAAGAAATACTAAAGGGAGTCCTCTGGTTAGCAAATCAATAACATCCGATAACAACCTAAGACTAGAATGCAGGACAAAGCAACCAGATGTCAACCCAGATAAGGAAGTCACAAAAGTAAATCAAAGCTAAGGCATTGAAAATAGGGTAACAGAGACTCAAATATGTAAAAGACTACAACATTAAAACAAAAAAGAGGGACTAAAAAATGTAGTCATAGATTTTCCATATGGAAAGGAAGTCAAGGTGATATAAAGAAATAAAAAAGTGGTTTAAGCTTAGAAAAACTGGGGTAAATATTAAGGTAACCACAAAGGAAATTAACTATCCTACACATCAAAATAAAAAACAAGAAAAACATAAAGACTCAGCAAATACAAAATCCACAACACTGAAAAAAAAATACATAGCGAAAAACGACTTAGCACAGAAAATTAAGTGGAACAAAGAAACTGTCAAAAACACACCAAAAAAAGACATCAAAATGACAGCACTAAACTCATATCTATCAATAATTACTCTCAGTGTAAATGGACTAATTGCACCAATAAAGAGATAGAGAGTGAAAGGATGGATTAAAAAAACATGATCCATCTATATGCTGCCTACAAGAGACACACCTTAGATTTAAAGACACAAACTAAAACTCAAAGGATGGAAAAAAATATACTAAGCAAACAACATTCAGACAAGAGCAGGAGTGGCAATGTTAATCTCTGACAAAATAGACTTTGAGGTAAAATCCATCACAAAGGATAAGGAAGGACATTATATAATGATTAAAGGATCATTACACCAGGAGGATATAACTATAATAAATATTTATGCACCCAACGACAGGGCTCCAAAATACATAAAACAAACTCTAACAGCACTGAAAAGAGAGATAGACAGCACAACAATAACAGTAGGAGACTTCAACACACCACTTTCAGTGAAGGACAGAACATCTAGTAAGAAGCTCAATAAAGAAACAGAAGATCTAGATGCCACTATGAAACAACTTGATCTCATAGACATATACCAAACACTCCACCCAACAGCAGCCAAGTATACTTTCTTTTCCAACACACATGGAACATTCTCGAGAACAAAGCACATATTCGGCCATAAAGCAAGCCTTAACAGAATCCAAAGCATCGAAATATTACATAGCATCTTTTCTGACCAAAAAGCCATAAAAGTAGAAATCAATAACAGAAAAAGCAAGGAAAAAAAAATCAAACACATGGTAACTGAACAACACCTTGCTCAAAAACTAGAAGAAATTAAGAAGAAGAAACTAAGGATGGAATAAAGAAATTCACAGAATCAAAGAATGAAAACACACCCTACCAGAACCTTTGGAACACAGCAAAAGCAGTGCTCAGGGGACAGTTTACAGCAGTAGATGTACACATCCAAAAAAGAAGGGCTATAATCAAAACATTAACCCTACAACTGGAACAAGTAGAAACAGATCAGCAAAAGAAGCCCTCGGGTGCCAGAAGAAAGGAAATAACAAGAATTAGAGCAGAATTAAATGAAATAGAGAATAGAAAAACAACTGAAAGAGTTAACAAGAAAAGCAGGTTCTCTGAAAAGATCAACAAAATTGTAAATCATTGGCCAAACTGACAAAAGAAAAACAAGAGAGGGAGCAAATAACCCGTATAAGAAGTGAGATGGGTGTTATCACAATAGCCTCAACTGAAATTAAAAGAATCATAACAGAATACTATGAAAAACTGTACTCTAACAAATTTTAACGCCTAGAGGAAATGGACAAATTTCTAGAAACTACCTACCTAAACTAACACAAACGGAGGTAGAGCAACTAAATAAATGTATAACAAAAGAAGAGATTGAAAAGGTAATTTAAAAACTCCCAACAGTGAGTGGCACTTAAAGCTAGCAAGGGCCATCTAGGATGCTTCAATTGGTCCCAGCCACCTGGAGTAAAGGAGAATGAAGAACACCAAAGACACAAGGAAAGTATTAGCCCAAGAGACAGAAAGAGACACATAAACCAGAGACTTCATCAGCCTGAGACCAGAAGAACTAGATGGTGCCTGGCTACCACCAATGACTGCCCTGACAGGGAGCACAAAAGAGAGTCCCTGATGGAGCAGGAGAAAGATAGGGTGCAGAACTCAAATTCTAGTAAGAAGACCAGACTTAATGGTCTGACTGAGACTGGAGGAACAGCAGAAAGCATGGCCCCCAGACTCTCTGTCAATCCAGACCTAAAAAAATTCCCAAGGCCAACTCTTCAGACAAAGATTGGACTGGACTGTGGGACATAAAATGATACTCGTCAAGAGTGTCCTTCTTAGCTCAAGTAGATACATGAGACTAAATGGGCAGCTTCTGTCCGGAGGTGAGATGAGAAGGCAGAGAGGGTTAAGAGCTGGTTGAATGGACATGGGAAATTGGGAGGAAAGGAGGAGTGTGCTGTCACAGTATAGGGGGAGCAATTAGGGTCACATAACAATGTACGTATAAATTTTTGTATGAGAGACTAACTTGAAATGTAAACTTTCACTTAAACTACAACAATTCAAACAAAAACAACAACAACAACAACAAAAAAACTCCCAACAAAAAAAAGCCCTGGCCTGGATGTTTTCACTGGAGAATTCTACCAAACTTTCAGATAAGAGTTAACACCACTACTACTAAAGGTACTTCAGAGCATAGGAAATGAAAGAATACTCCCAAACTCATTCTATAAAGCCAGCACAACCCTGATACCAAAACCAGGTAAAGAAAGCACAAAAAAAGAAAATTATAGACCAATTTCCCTCATGAACATAAACTGAAAAATCTTCAACAATATTCTAGCCAATAGAATTCAACAACATATCAAAAAAATAATTCACCATGATCAAGTGGGATTTACACCAGGTACACAGGCATGTTTCAACATTAGAAAAACAATCAATGTAATCCACCCCATAAATAAAACAAAAAACAAGAACCACATGATCTTATCAATTGATGCAGAAAAGGCATTTGACAAGATCCAACACACATTCATGATAAAAAACTCTCGGCAAAATAGGAATAGAAGGGAAATTCCTCAACATATTAAAAGTATTTATACAAAGCTAACAACCAGCATCATCCTAAATGGAGTCTGAAAGCATTCCCCTTGAGAACGGAAACCAAACAAGGATGCCCTTTATCACCACTCGTACTCAACATTGTGCTGGAGGTCCTAGCTAGAAAAAGAAATAAAGGTCATCCAAATTGTTAAAGAAGAAGTAAAAGTATCTCTATTTGCAGATATTTACACAGGAAACCCCAAAGAATCCAAAAGAAAACTACTAGAACTAATAGAAGTTCAGCAAAGTATCAGGATACAAGATAAACATATAACAATTCAGTTGGATTCCTCTACACTAACAAAGAGAACTTTCGAAGAGGAAACCACCAAATCAATACCATTTACAACAGCCCTCAAGAAGATAAAGGAATAAATCTAACCAGAGATGTAAATGATCTATACGATGAAAACTACAAGACACTACTGCAAGAGACCACATAAGTGGAAAAACATACCTTGCTCATGGATAGGAAGACTCAACATTGTGAAAATGTCAATTCTACCCAAAACGATCTACAGATACAATGCAATCCCAATCCAAATTCCACCAACATTTTTTAATGAGATAGAGAAACAAATCACCACCTTCATATGGAAAGGGAAGAGGCCCTGGATAAGTAAAGCATTACTGAAGAAAAAACAAAGTGGGACACCTTACACTACCTGATTTTAGAACTTACTATACCGCCACAGTAGTCAAAACAGCCTGGTACTGGTACAACAGATACACAGACCAACGGAACAGAATTGAGAATACAGATGTAAATTTATCCTCCTATGAGGAACTGATATTTGACAAAGGCCCAAAGTCCATTAACTGGGGAAAAGACAGTCTCTTTAATAAATGGTGCTGGCATAACTGGATATCCATCCACAAAAAACTGAAACAAGACCCATACCTCACACCATGCACAAAAACTAACTCAAAATGGATCAAAGACCTAAATATAATATCTAAAACGATAAAGATCATGGAAGAGAAAATAGGGACAATGCTAGGAGCCCTAATACATGGCACAAACAGAATACAAACCTTAAGTAACAATGCACAAACACCAGAAGTGGAGCTAGATAAGTAGGAGCCCCTAAAAACCAAACACGTATGCTCATCAAAAGACTTTACTAAAAGAGCAAAAAGACAACCTACAGACTGGGAAAATATTTTTGGCTACGACAAATCTGATCAGCATCTAATCTCTAAAATCTATAAGATACTGCAAAACCTCAACAATAAAAAGATAAATAACCCAATTAAAAAATGGGCAAAGGATATGAGCAGGCACTTTGCCAAAGAAGACATTCAGGCGGCTAACAGACACATGAGGAAACGCTCAAGTTAGCCCTTAGAGAAATGCAAACCAAAACGACAATGAGATATCATCTCACCCCAACAAAGCTAGCATTAATCCAAAAAACACAAAATAATAAATGTTGGAGAGGTTGTGGAGAGACTGGAATGCTTACACACTGCTGGTGGGAATTTAAAATGGTACAGCCACTTTGGAAATTTATTTGGTGCTTCCTTAAAAAGCTAGAAATAGAAATACCATACAATCCAGCAATCCCACTCCTTGGAATATATCCTAGAGAAATAAGAGCCATCGCACGAATAGATATATGCACAGCACTGTTCACGATAGCAAAAAGATGGAAATAACCTAGGTGCCCATCAACTGACAAATGGATAAATAAATAATGGTATAATCACAGTGGAATACTACGCAACGATAAAGAACAATGATGAATCTGTGAAACGTCTTATAACATGGAGGACTCTGGAAGACATTATGCTGAGTGAATTTAGTCACTCGCAAAAGGGCAAATATTGTATGAGACCACTACTGTAAGAACTCAAGAAAAGGTTTAAACACAAAAGAAAATATTCTTTGATGGTTTATGAGGGTGAGGAGGGAAGGAGCGGGTATTCACTAACTAGACAGTAGACAAGAATTATCTTAGATGAAGGGAAGGACAACACACACTACAGGGGAAGTCAGCACAACTGGACTAAACCAAAAGCTAAGAAGTTTCCTGAATACAACCAAACACTTTGAGGGACAGAGTAGCAGGGGCAGGGGTCTGGGGACCATGGTTTCAGGGGACATCTAGATGAACTAGCATAACAAAGTTTATTAAGGAAATGTTCTGCATCCGACTTTGGTGAGTAGCATTTGGGGTCTTAAAAGCTAGCGAGTGGCCATCTAAGATGCATCAATTGGTCCCAACACACCTGGAGCAAAAGAGAATGAAGAACACCAAAGACACAAGGAAAATATTAGCCCAAGAGAAAGAAAGGGCCACATAAACCAGAGACTTCATCAGCCTCAGACCAGAAGAACTAGATGGTGCCCGGCTACTACCAATGACCACTCTGACAGGGAACACAACAGAGTCCCTGACAAGGCAGGAGAAAAGTGAGGTCCAGAACTCAAATTCTAGTAAAAAGCCCAGACTTAATGGTTTGATTGAGACTGGAGGGACCCTGGAAGATGCGGCTCCCAGGCTCTCTGTTAGCCCAAAACTAAAACCATTCCCAAAGCCAACTCTTCAAACAAAGATTAGACTGGACTACGGGACATAAAATGATACTAGTGAAGAGTGTGCTTCTTAGCTCAAGGAGATACATGAGACTAAATGGGCAACTCCTGTCCGGAGGCGAGATGAGAAGACAGAGATGGTCAGGAGCTGATTGAATGGACATGGAAATACCAGGTAGAAAGGAGGAGTGTGCTGTCACAGTATAGGGAGAGCACCTAGGGTCACATAACAATATGTGTACAAATTTTTGTATGAGAAACTAACTTGAATTGTAAACTTCCACTTAAAGCACAATAATAAAAAAAGAAAATACTAAGAAATGTGTGGAAGCAAATTTGATAACTTAGTGAAAATGGACAAATTCCTAGAAACCCACAAACTACCAAAACTGACTCAAGAAGAAATAGAAAATCTATAGTCTTATAATGGATAAAAAGATTGAATTAGGAAAAAGAAAAAAAAAAAAAAAGACTTCCCACAAAGAAAACCCAGGCCCAGATGCCTTCACTGGTAAATACTAAGAACATTTAAATAATAATTAATATCAATCCTTTGCTCCTTCACTAACTCTTCCAGAAAACAGAAAATGATAGAACAGTCCCAGAAGATCACATATTATGTAATGTCATATATATGAAATGTATATAATAGGCAAATCTATAGAAACAGAAAGTAGATTAGTGGTGGGCTAGGGGTGGTTAATCGGATTGGGGGATCATTGCCAAATGGTACAGGGTTTCTTTTTAGGGTAACAAAATGTTCTAAAACTGACTGTGGCAATGGTTGCACAACTCTGTAAATATACCCAAAACCACTGAATTGTATACTTTAAATCAACGCAAATGGCATTTGAATTATATTTTTATAAAGCTGTATAAAAAAAAAAAGCCACCTAAAAGTGTCTTACACAATAGCTGAGAGGTCTGTGCAGAGAATGAGTATATTGGGTGCTGGGACTCATTGCTCAGACCTGGACCGGGGAGGTCCCTGAGGATTTTCTTTTGAAGGAAGCAGGTAAAACCTGCAGGACAGAGGGGCCATTACTTCATCAGAGTCACAGCGCCACAGAGAGGCCGACCTGGGTGGGATCTGCTGGGCTGTTAAACACCTGACCCCAAAACCTACATCACGAAACCCTGGAGTAACAGGTGTTGAGGCTGCTAACAGGGCCGCTCATAGGCAAGGGAAGTGCATAAGGCCCAGTTCCGGCACCCACAGCACCCGCAACAAGGAACTTTGGCAAGGAGCAGCACCCATTGTATTGCACTGGGACAGACCGAACTTTCCATGGAAAAAAGGCAGAGACTGGTCAATACTCTCTGAGAGGGCATAAGGAACTCACCCAGTGAACCAATGAGTGCAAAGTTTTCCAGCATCACATCACGGTACAAGTGCCTCTGGGTCACATTAAGGAGCCTCCACTCATCCCCGGAGAAATACACAGCCACATCCTCAAAGGCCACAGCGCTCTGCATTGATGGATTCAGCTGATCCATGGGGTCAATGGACGGGAAAAAAACAGAGTAAAATACGGACAGATGGACACATCCAGGTACTTGATCTGAGACACAGGGTCTGGCCACATCTCCCGGAGACATCCTTTCTCTATGAGACCCAGACCACACCACCAGCATCACACATACCCTCATATCTTCCTTCTCCCAAGATCCATGACTTAGAGGGGATACCAGGGCCCCAGTGCCATTGGTGCCTCTCTCTCCTTATGGTGCTATTGAACACTGCGTCCAGCCCACAGGAACAACAGGCTGGTGACCATCTATGTTCTGTCACACAGGGCCTGCTCTCTCTCATTCCAGCCAAATTTCTTTGTGTCCCCCAGATCACAACCAAGCATATACACATCTGTCTCTGTTAGGTGCCAAGTATCTAACTCAGAGCCATTTGGTTTGCCCTCCCGCCCACAAGGGACATACTCTGTCCCGCAGCATACTCACAACTCCACAATACAAGCCCACCAATTCACCCCGTAGCATCTCTCTGGCCTCCCTACATGATGCTCTGCACGTGGCGTCCCGACAGCGGACAGCATGAGCAACCAGGATCTCATGCTGCCCAAGTCTGGCTCTACACATCCAACTGCCCCCACTGTAAAGGGCATCCCCCAGCCCTGCGGTGAAGGCCTCTGCACCTAGCATCAACACTCCAGCAGCCTGGTACCAAACACGCAACACAGAGATCTCCTGCCGTCTTCCTCCTCTGCCGATGTACATGATGACCCTTCACCTACCACAGATTTCCTCACTCCTCCTGAGGCACATTCAGAGCCCGGACTCACTGGGTGGGGATCCCGGCGCCTTCCACTCCTCTGTGCCACCTCGGCCATCGGAACATTTGGGCGGAGCGGAGCCGAGAGAGGCACCAACCCGGACCTATCAGCGGTCTCAGCCGACACGCCCCCTTCCCCCGCCGCCGCCGTGGGCGCAGTGACCTCGGGCTGACAGTGGAACTTTCCAAGCCCAGTCTACCCCGTGTAAAATGTGCCCGAGAACTAGGGAACCGTCTCGGAAACCGCGAGGACGAAGCAGAGGTGTGATGACCAGGAGACTCGTAGCGGCCGTTTCTCCGTCGGCGACAGTCTCAGGAAGGCGGAGCCATCTGCCAGGGTTACGGTGCGTGCAAAGGGGCAGTAGGAGCTCTGTCCTTGTTGGGCCTGTGTGGTCTCCAGGGAAGCCGACCTGGCCCAGGATCCGGTCTTTCCTGGCACTTGTACAGACCAACAGCCGCAAAATGAGGACCGGAGCCGCAACGCCGGAGCCCTCTTTATTCACTGCAGACAGGGCGGAAGCGTCCCTAGACTGAGTTTTCACTGGGTTAGCCTTATCTTATGACGTCATTTCCTGCGTTCCTCTGTGAGGGGCCGCTTGTTCGTTGCCAAGGTGATAGCGGAAGGCCCTGCGGACTTCTCTCGGAAGTGCGGGCCGTCTACATTACCCAGAAGGACCCTCGCCGTGCGACCGCAACGACAAAGCCAATAACGGCTCTAGATAGGTCCTATTCCAGGACGGTCAGCGCCGGTGAAGGAGGAACTTCCGGCGTCAACCTCGGACCGTTACTTCTTGCGTCTGGCGGTATTGCGTACAGCTAGCTGGTCGCCGGGCGCTGAGGGAGGGTGTACAGGAGGCTCCTCTGACCAGCCGAAGCCGGAGTGGTGAGGGCAGACAGTCGCAAAGGTCCTGCCGCCTCATCCTTGTTCGCTTCGTGATCTCTGCAACTGTCTTGTCTCCCCAAGCCTCGGTTTCCAGGCAGTATAGGGGGCAATTTCGTGGTGCCATTTGGCAAGGAGGTGAGCAGGAGCTAAGTCACGTGGGTCCTGTGGGCTGTGGGTCATGTAGGCGTCTGGTCTGTACACAGTGTGTCATGTAGGCAACTGGTTTGTATACAGTGTGATGAGTACATCATGCAAGGGGTGATGGAGAGGAACACAGAAATGACCCTTACACACTCCCCAACCCTGTGGGGTCGTGCCTCAGTGAGCAAAAAGACATGACGGAGGGAGTACAAGCTGCCAAAGGTTCACATCAGCTAATGCTGCCTCTGCACCCGTTCACAGATGTCTCTGCCGTAGCTGAAGATGCCTCAATAAACATAAATGCTCTGAGCCTGGGGGCTTGTAGAGCCAACTCTCTGGGTTGTAGACATTGGACAAGGAGACACCCAAGCCCCAGTTCAACAGGTTCCTCGCGAGTGAGGAGCAGAACAGAGAGAGTGGGAACCTCCAAGTCACCCAGACACACCCGAGTTAGGGCTCTGCCCACTTTTTAACAAGGACAGTGTTTTATCAAAGAATACTCAGTAGGAGTGATAACAAGCTTAATCCATGGTCACTGCCAACATTTTTCTTTTTTAAGTTGTGCTGGCTTCCCGAGTATCATGTCCTGTCTTACCCTTCACCAAGGTTAACTGCCAACATTTTTAAATGGGTATACCCTAATTTATTGCAACAGTACCTTGTTATTGGACACTTTCTTCTCGAAAGAGTGCAGGTACTAGATTCTTTGGGCATGTCACAGGGAAACTGTCTTAAATTTGGACACTGCCATACACTGGCCAGCTGTACTCTGAGTAACCCAGTATGAACTCACATCTATGTCCCAATGAATGTTCCTAGTCAGGTTCATTTTTTAATCAGCTTTATTGAAACATATAGAAAACAGAAGTCACCAATTTTAAGTGTATAATTCAGTGAGTTTTGATAAATGTATACAATCATAAAACCACCACCAAAATCAAGTTACAGAACAGTTTCATCACACAAAAACTAACTTCATTCCTTTGGCAATCAGTCCCTTTCCGCAGGCTCAGTCCTGACTTTCTCTCACTATGGTTTTACCTTTACTAGAATTCACACAAATAAAATCCTAAAGTATTTTATATTTTGTGCCTGGCTTCCTTCACTTACTTTTAAAATTCATCCATGTGGTTTCCTGTATCAGTACTTGTAATGCCCACTGGGATTCCATTGTATGAATTTATTACAATGTTTATCCACTCCCTGTTGATGGAGATATAGGTCATTCTATTTTCTGGTTATTTTACATAAAGCTACAATGACCTTGCTTGTCAACTCTGGACTAAAGCTGGACTCCCAGGCAGCCCCAGATGGAGATGGGCCCCAGGGATGGGAAAGGCCAGGTCCTGAAGGCAACTTGCACTTCTTTTTTGGGAGTTTCCTCTAGTTGCCACAAAGGGATGATTCCATGGACAGGGCTGAATCCAGATAAAAGGGGGTACAATTGGCACTAAAGCAATTTCAGTTGCTTTTTCAATTCTCAGACTCCATTTCCACTCAGGGAAAGTGCAGGAGAAGTGGATATATTTAGATTAGTCATAACAGCACAAAAGGAGCAGGCAACATAAAGATCCCTTTACTGAAAGGTAAAAGCTGATTACAGTTTTTTACCTGAATCCCCAGGAAACAGATATAAAGGCCAGATCCAGAGGTCACGAAATTTAGAGAACCAAGCAGAGTTGATGGTTGCCACCAAGAATGCCACCTTCAAGTGTTTGTCACTGTTTCCATTTTATATTTGTATGATTCTTTTATATAAATGCTTATGTCCTAATAGTATCATTTCTATCAGGGAGGGCCACTGTATTTGTTTTTAGACTTCAGTGGCAGTGCTCCTGGGCAGGTCCTGGAGACAGCTTCCTCTCAACTTTGCTGAGGAGTGTAGAACATACATCCTCTGTAGACAAAAGACCCAATTCCTGATGTTCCAGGAACTACTGGAGGTTGCCACAACTACAGTTCCTTAGGATAAGCTCTGGGCCCAACAAATAGTCATGACATCCAGGCTACAAGATTTGGCCCACAGAGCTCTTCATTCTTTCCCAGGAGATCTTTGGCCATGAGGGAAATGAGACCAAGCCTGAATTTGGAACTGTTACTTGCCATCCTGCTGTTCCCTTTGGGGCAAAGCCAAGACTCCCCGCAAAAACCCTTCCCTCTCCTTCATGACAGCAGAACACAATTCTGTTCTCAAGCCACTTAACAAAATGAAAAAACCCCCAGGATAAAAAGTGGCTTAAACAATGAGGCCTTTTTTCACAACACAGTTGGGGGTGGTATGAGGTAAGAAGTTCCTGGGTTGGGAAAGTTGGAGGCTGGAAAGATCTCATATCAGCATCATGTGTGGCATTAGCAATGTCCATGAAGAAGAAAAACCTCTGGAAACATCCAGCAGACCGTAGCTCAGGTAATCTTGACCAAAGCTGGGTCATGTCCACATTTAAACCTGTCCATGGGAGGTATTGACGCCCCCACCACCACTACTTCAAAGGGCTCAGACCACTCATGGAAGTGAAGGCACACCAAGATCTGGGATGACTGACTTTCTTCCCAGTAGGACTGTTGGGGTATACAAGTGTGATAGTAGGATTCTAAGATGCCCTCCAAGATTTCCTGCTCTAATCCACAAGATTGTGAATATGATGAATTTTACTCTCATGATGAAATTATGTTACACGGCATAGTTGACTTTAAGGGAGATTATCTAAGTGGGTCTGATCTAATCACATGGGCCCTATAAAAGTAGTTTCTCCAGCTAGTAGAAGAAAAGGAAGTTAGAGATTTGATGTGAGAGGGGATTCAATGCACTGTTGATGACCTGAAGATAGAGGAGGCCACCTGTTAAAGAAAGTGGGTGGCAGCTGAGCAGTTCTTGGCCAACAGCAAGGAAACAGACCTGTCCTACAACTGAACTCTGCCAATAACAAGAATGAAGTTGGAAGACTTTTCCCCCAGAGCCTCCAGATGAGAACCTAGTCTGGCCATAGGATCTTGATTTCAGATGTGTGATACCATGAGCAGAGAACTTGACCATGCGGTGCCAGAATTCTGACCTACCTAACTATGAACTAGTGTTTTTTTTTTTTTTTAGCCAAAAGTTTGTGGTAACTTGTTACACAGCAATAGAAAACTAATACAATGAGTTTTAACTTCTGGTGGACAACTCCCTCACAAAGGCTACTCTCCTCAACCTTTTCTCTGGTGTGATTCCTTTCATGTTGAACAAGGTGATAGCCATGGATAAAGGCTTTCCCACATTAATTTTACTCCTAAGGCCTTTCTCCAGTGTGAACTGTCTGGTTATGAATGAGGGCAGAACTTTTACTGAAGACACTTGTAAAGCCTTTCGGCAGTGTAAATTTGCTATCCTATCGTGGAATAACGTTGGAGCTGCAACTGAAGGTTTTCCCACATTGGTTGCACATACGAGGCTTTTCTCTAAGTAGGAGAGGGCCACATGTAGAGAGGGGCTGAGATGAGCCTTTATTTAACTCAGGCAATGAGATGCCTGTTGATTTCTTTTTCAAAACATCCCCACTCCCAAAATGAGCAGGCTTACAGCCATGGCTGCAATGAGACAATATTCACTATTCAAGTCAAAGTTTCCTTCTAATCAATTCAGTTGTTAGAGAAAGAAACAGCTGGGCCTGTGCCGGGAAGATCACTATTCATCACTGCCATACACAAGAGTGGTTGCCAGGGGTGGCATACATGGGCCTGGCAAAGCATCCTGCACTGGTGGTCTCTTGGTACCACCAGACATTTGGCTCTGCAGCTGCTCAGGGATGAAGACTTTTCTGCATGCTTTCTTCTCCAGCCTCCCCAAATGAAAGGTCCTCTAATCTTAAAGGGACTAGAAGCAGTAAGAATGAAATCATAGAGTGTTGCCTCTGAAGCCAGACATCCAGAATTCAAAGTCTGGTTATGCCACCCACAACTTCAGTTGTTGGGTAAGTTACTCAACATGGCTGGGCCTCATTATAAAAGAGAGATAAAAATACTTTGTGTCTTCCTGGAAAATCCTACTTATCCTCCAAAATGTAGCTCAAATGTCACCTTCTCTGTGACTCCTTTCTCAACCAGCTTGACCCCATCCCTAAATTAAATGTCTCTTCTGTGCTTTCCAAAACACCTGACTCAAATTTATCTACTAATGCATTTAGCACTCTGAGTGGTTTTTTCATCATTTACAACTCTTTTTTCTACACTGAGAACACTTCAGGGGTAGAAATTATAATGTATTCATAACTATGACCCCCCCACCTAGGCCCTCCACAATGCCTGGCACTTAATAGTTGCTTATTAAGTATCTGTTGAATGAATAGTGAATGACGAGTAAATAAGTAGTATGTGTACTTGACTCCATCATTTGTATTCAAATACAATACTTTCCGTCTTATCCAATGTTGTTATCAAATGCAAAACATTTTATGGAGCCTGGCACTACAACATTAGTCATCAACAGGACTGGCATATTCAGGAAATGAGAAAACCGGATGATCAACAACTACTGCAAAATTTCATCAGTTTTCCAGTTACCAGCAAAGGCACAAATCCTACTTTAAAAACTTAAAAAAAAAAAAAAAAAGAAGAAGAAGAAGCTTTTCTCTGACATGAAATCATCCATGCAGACCAAGTTTGGAGCTTTGGTGGAAAGCTTTTCCACATTCACTACCCTGATAAGTCCTATTTGAATGAGGTTGGACCCATTTTTCTGCATTCACTGCATTCTTAAGGTCTTTTTCCCGTGTGAAATTTCTAGTGTTGCAAAGTTTGGGATGCAGCTGAAGACATGTGCTGCATTTATGAGGTCTCTCTATGTTGAGAACTTTCTGGTGCCAAAGGTTTTCCCACATTGGTGCCATTCTTACAGGCTTTCTTTGGTATGAATCTTCTGGTGCCGACTGAGACAGGAGATTCTGCTGTAGGCTTTCCCACATTCAGTGCATTTATAAGGCTTTGCTCCAGTGTGAGCTCTCTGGTGCCGAATGAGGTTAGAGTTTTGGGTAAAGAATTTCCCACATTCAGTGCACTCATAGGGCCTTTCTCCAGTGTGAACTTTCCGGTGCCGAATGAGGGTGGATACAAGGCTGAAAGCTTTCCCACATTCACTGCACTCATAAGGCCTTTCTCCTGTATGAATTCTGTGGTGCTGAACAAGCGTGGATTTGTGGCTGAACGTTTTCCCACATTCACTGCACTTATAACGTTTTATTTCATTGTGAACTTTCTGGTGGGTGCTCAATTTAGACAGGTTATTGAAGGCCTTTCCACAATCCTTACACACATGGGATATTTCTCCAGTGTGAACTTTTCTGTGAGTAATAAGAGCCGATTTCTCCAAGAAGGCATTTCCACCTGTTGGGCATCTATAGAATCTCTCTTCTGTGTGAGTTCTCAGGTGGTTGAGGAGGGCAGAGCTCTTCAGGAAGAATTCCTCATAGTTGCTACACTTGAAGGGCTTCTGTCCGGTGTGGACTCCTGTGTGCTGCCTGAAATTGGAGCAGTGAGGAAAGGTCTCCCTGGTGTCCCTCTGTAGCTTCCCTTTGGTGTGAGTGCCCTGTTGCTGGACAAAGTCCAAGGTGGCCAGGAAGTCCTTGCTACATTCCTCACATGTGAAAGGCTGTTCTGACAGATGGGCCCAGCAGCTCTTTACCTGCTCAAGAACGGCAGTCTTATCCTCAGATCCACACAGACAGCCTGAAAGCAGAGAAATATCAGTTAACTGAGTGTTGGATTGGAGGGAGGGAAGCACCCTCATCACAGATGCATGTCAGCTACACTCAGGAAGGAGTCCATAGAATTGCCGGTGCAGGATAGGGCCTAACCAGACCATAGAATGTGTGAGACCTCAACAGGGATCTGGACACAATGATGGGATGCAGCACAGAAAGGAGAGTTAGGGTCTCTAAGTCACTCCTCTGCAGAATGTTTCAGCAGGGCCTTGGCTGCTGGTGACAGCCAACCACTGTGCAAAGGCATGTATCTAGTCCCAGCAAAAACCAACTAGAACAGAAGTAGCTGGTGTTCCCATATTACATAAGAATGATACGTGCGTGCCTTGTGTCACATATAGAGTAGATCAATGTCATATGGTTCTGCATGTACTCGGCTCTTTAAATATTTTTCCTTTGCCAGCTGGCATGACATTAAGTCATCCATAGATCGCACTGGAGGGAAATCACAAAACAAGGGTCTTGCTTCCTGGTTGCCGTCTGCTCACTCGGCATGCTTCTGCAGCGCTTACAGCTTCTCCAGCATCTGCCCCTGTACTCATTAATCCAACCCTGATTTAGTTAATAATTCCTTATATTAAACCTTCTCTACACTGTGCAGTTTCTCTCTACTGATTGGACCCAGACTGATACAGAATGGTGCTAGGAGATAGCCTGCAAAGATTGGATTGTGGGACTCATTTGGTTGTACCTTTGGGCTTGAGCACAGTGCTGAGCTACTTGCCAGTGGGAAACAGGATAACAGCAACTCGTGGCATGCAGTTGCATCACAATCAAGCTATCACCTGTGGTTGACTGTGAAGAAATGCCAACTGAGGCACATGTTTTACCAGCTCAAGTAGCTCCTGCACTTGACTTTTATGGCAGTAATGATGACTGCAAGGGCTGTAGTATGGGATAGATTCTCCTGAGTCCACTGGAGTGCTTACAGGAAGAAAAAATAAGCTCAGGTTCTTAAACTTTCAGATCAAGCCTTGGTTTGAGAACCAGAGAGCTTCCATGACAGCCCTAAAAGAAGCTCTTATTTCTTGTATCTGCAGGACTGATATTGCTGAAAATCAAACACAAAATTCAACTGTATGGGTTGCTGAATTACAATGTCAGTTGAATTCACAGTTGGGCCAAGTTTCTAGTGTGAAAATTAGGGCATGGGTTGGTAAAGAATGGGATTGTGAAACCTGCAATGGGGACATCTGGCTGGACCTAAATTAAACTGAAAGTCTTGAACCTCAAGTCACTGAGTCTCCCTTACCAATGGAATTCACTTTCTCACCAGTATCCAAGGAGACTAGCATTCCTCTACTTGAACCCTGTGTAACTCACTTAGGGTAGAAGCCTTGAAGGAGGATACCCATCCTCCTCAAGACCCACCACAACCACCCCGTGTTGCCATTAGCCCCGTAACTAGGGTCAAATCTCAGCATTCTCGATGGGGAGAAGTACACTACAGAGGAGATAGCTTACACAGTCTGCTAATATATACTGGCAGAAACCTGGGTAATGTGTGGAAGTGGATTCTAAGGGTTGTAGATCAAAGAGGGTGGAATTTAACAAATTGAACTGAATTCATTGATATGGGTGCACTTATTAGTACAACTACTAGATTTAATGTTTTAGCTCGATCAGCTGGAGGTAGTTTAACAGATTAACTAGAACTGGGACTCGGTGGTGGACTGAAGTTATTGAGACTGAGATGCCAGAGCTTCCCTGGCAGGATGTGGACGAGAGAACCCAAAGCCTTAGGGAGACATACGTTGAACTGGATTTATCATATGGGACCTGCACATTTGTGGTAGGCTGAAAAATGATGTCTACACTCTAATCCTCAGAACCTGTGACTATGTTACCTTACATGGAAAAAAGGATTTTTCAGATGGAATTAAGGTTGCTAATAAACTGACCTTCACATAGGGAGATTATCCTGGATTGTCTGGGTAGGCCTAACATAATCACATAGGCCCTAAAAAGCAGAACAGTGATGTGAGAGAGATGTTTCCTGGTTCCAGTGTGCTTGTTGGCAGACTCCTGTAGCATGCAGGCTCCTCCAGTGTTTGGCTCCTACAGCACATGGTAGCTCCCCAGGGTCCATTTCCTGCACCAAGCAGTTTTCTTTAGCACCAGGCTCCTGCAATGCTGCAGCCTCTCCAGTGCCCAGCTGCATAACAGTCAGCAGTACTTAACAGCCAGAATCTTCTCCCAGGACTCCCCTCATGTGGTTTTGTAATGGAGTGCCTCTGGTGAGATACTTTCCCATGAACAGCCTCCCCTGACAAGTTTCTGAGGATAGATTTCCAGCAGTTTCTTCTGGCAAGGCACCACAGTAACTTCTCTGCCATTCAGTAAAGCACAGCTGCACCGTCTCCAACAAAGTCTGGACTCAGCCCTGGGGAGAATTCTTCCTTGTGTGTTCTCTCTCAGCCGTGGGAGTAGTGGCTGTTCTTCTATCTGCTATTCCTATATTCTTTAAAGTTCTTGTTACTTCTTTCTAATCCCTTGCTATTCCAATCCTCTGATATAGTTAACAGTTCTTTATATTAAACTTACCTGTTCAAACTACCGCATGGTTTCTCTCACCTGACTGGACTCAGACTGATACAGGTACAGAGGAGGGGAAATGGAGGAACATACAGGCCAGAAAGATGAGGTCATGGAGAGGCTAAGAATGAGTAGAAATGGCAAGAGGATGGTGTCCAGAAGGGGGAAGAAATGATGAGAATGAGGTATGGCCACAGCCTTAGCACCAACATCAGTATACACAGGACAGGCACCTGGCACACTTTAAGCCCATCCTTGATACTAGCTCATCTCCCAGTTCCCACTCACCAGGAACAGGACCCCTCCTGGCCTGTCTTGCCATGGCCAGAGTCATAGCCACCCTAATGGGAACCCACTGCTCTTCATCACACTTAAGTGGGGCAACAACATGGGAACTGAAAGGTGCAAATTCTAGGGCAAAAAGGAAGCAAAAGGCAGGTGACACACCCCCTTACAGACCAAAGGGAGCTCCTGTCATCTCTGCAACCAGGAAAAAAACAAAATGAACTTCCTTGCAGCATCTTGCAGGAACAGCTGAGAGGTTCCTGCAGAGAGTGACCACGTGGGTACCTGAGTTTCATGCCACAGGCTGGCACAGGCAGGCCCTGAACAATATCTTGTGGATGAAGAGGGCAAACCTGTAGTACAGAGGGGCCAAGACTCCAGCAGGGTCACCAGGCCAGGGAGAGGCTGAGCTCAGTGGGATCTGTTGGGCAGACTGTGAAACATCTAACCCTGAAACCTGCCCCATAATGCCTTGGGGCAACAGCTGTTGGCCCTATTCACAAAGCTGCTAAGAGAAGTGGTGGAAATGCACATAGCCCAGTGCCAGCTCTGACAGTACCCATGGTCCAGCTCTGGCACAGACAGCACCTCCTAGAGGGTAAAGGCAGAGGGTGATCAGTATGCTGGGGGAGGTTATGAGGGACTTACCCAGTGAGCCAATGAGTGCAAAGTTCTCCAGCATCACATCACAGTACAAGAGCCTCTGGGTCACATTAAGGATCCCCCACTCATCCCAGGAGAAATACACAGCCACATCCTCAAAGGTCACTGGGCCCTGCATTGATGGGTTCAGCTGATCCTTGGGGTCAATGGGAGGGCAGAAAAACCAACCAAAATATGGACAGATGGACATATCCAGGCCCTTGACCTGCGACTCAGGGTCCCACCACATCTCCCATTGAAATCCTCTTTCCCGATGGGCCCTAGACTTCCTCCCACTACACACACACCCTCCTATCTCCTTTCTCCCCAGATCCCTATCCCAGCATCCTAGTAATATCTGTGCCTATTTCTCCTCTTGGTGCATTTGGACAGTGTCCAGCCCACAGCAACAACAGGCTGGTGACCAGTTGCATGCCATTTATGTTACAGGCCAAGCACACAGCCCTCCTCCCACTCTGTCCTGCAAGCCAATTCCCTTTGTGTCTCCTAGATCACACCTCTCAGAATCAACCAAACCTAAGATCACTCTTCTCCCTTAGGCCCCAAGTACCTGGTCCCAGGGCTCTTCGATTTGCCTCCCATATGTAACTGTCCTATAGCATGCTCACAGCTCCAAACTCTGCAACACAACCCCACAAATTCACCCCATAGGTATCTTCCTGGCCTCCCCACATGCCATTCTGCATATGGTACCCTGAGAGTGCTTGGCATAAGCAATCAGCATTCCATCCTGCCCCAGTCCTGCCCACACCTCCAATGGTCCCCACTGCATTGAAAACCTCCCCACCTGGCTATGTTCCTAGGTTCAACCCTTAGCCACTTGGAATTCCACAGAGAACTCCCAGACCTCTGGCCCTCTTCCACCCCTGCCTTTGCACATGCTGTCCCTTCACCTGCCACCAGCCTTCCTCTCTCCTCTGGACACACAGAGCCCAGCCCACTGGTCCACACCCTGGGCCTGGGCCCCTGCCTGACTCTCCCAGGTGACCCTGAGTGACTCACTTTCTCTCACTGGTTGTACTTAAATAGCAGATCCAGAATCTAGCCACTTCTGCGACCTCCACTGCCACCAGCCTGGTGCAGCCACCATCATGAGTAGTCTCCTCTCTGGCCTCCCTGCCTCCTCCCTCACTCCAGTCTGGTCTCCACTCTGCAGGCACCTGAATGAAATCACTTTCCTCCTCTGCTCCAAACGTTCCGTGGCTCCCGCCACCCTCAGAATTGAGGCCCAGCTCCTCAGGCTGCCAGTCCAGGCCTGATTCCTGCCTCCTGCTCTCGATTCACACCATAAAGAGGACCTGCAGTTTCTTTAACACTCCCAGTTCCACCTCACCTCCACGCATTTGCACATGTTGGTCTCTGTGTCCTTAACATTTGCCACACCACATGTCATTGATTGCCAAAAAATGGGAATCCCTCCACCTAACCCCAGGCCGAAATTCAGCACGCTGGGCTGGAGTGACCCCAGGGCCCCAGCAGCGAAAGCGTAGGAGGAGGAGACGAGTCCCAGGACACCACCATCCCCTATATCTGGGTGCCGGAATCATGTGGCTGAGGGTCTCAGCGGCTGAGAACCTGGGGCAACCCTCCCCACTCACCTGGGTGGGGTCCATTGGTGCCGTCGCCACAATCGGAATCTGTGGGTGGAGCGGGATGGCGAGAGGCGGCGACCAAGGAGACCACTGACCCTACCCCAGACGTGCTAAGGGACGAGTGACCTCAATCCCCACCCCACATCGTGTAAAACGCGCGCAAGACCCAGCGTTCCGCCTGCGGGGGGCGCCGGAGTGAAGGCGGGTGGGGAGATCCCAGAGAGGTCGCGGCCTAGGCGGGCGTTGGATGGACACTCCCTGCGCAAGGCCGCCGGTCATACAGTCAGAACTACGAGTCTTACGGAGGCAGGGCCGGTGTGCGTGTTGGGGGGGGGTCACTGCTCGGACAAAGGTGCGGGGAGGGACCTTGCCCCTTCTCCTCCCGCAGGTGTAGTCCCCAGGTGAGACGGCCCCCTTCTCGGGGCCTGTCCCCGCGCCGGGAACTACATTGCCCGGTAGACACTGCGCCTACGTCCCGAGGCTGGCCAATGACGACTGAAGAGAGTGGCATTTCCTTTAGGGTCCTGCTGACATTGTCCAATGACGACCAAGGTGGGGGCTGGACTTCCGGCGTTGGCTCTGAGCGTTGCTTTGGCAACTCACGCCGCAGTGCACACCAAGAGGAGGGCCGGGATCTCCGGCTGGGAGCGGAAAGCGCAAATGTTGAGAAGGTCCCGCCTCCGTACGCTTCTATGCACAGTGACCGCGGCGAATGTCTCCTCTCCCAGGCCATAGAGGGGATGGCACCCTGGGGCCATCAGGCGGCACTGCGAGTGGGGGTCCTCAGCCCGTGCTTGCCCCCGGCTGTGTGGCTGATCTTGGTTACTCAATCTCCAGCAAGTCCAGAGGACAAACTGATAGAGCGTGGCCCAAGACCCTCAATGTAAATCACATAGAATAAACTATCTGGCGGTGCCCAAAGTCCCAGGTAGACAAAGACCCTCATATTAGGATATTCCAAGGGCTTAGAGTTCCATTCCCAGGAGCCAGTCAAGGACCAGTCCTTTCTCAGGAATGTGCAGGGTTTGAGTACGCCAAGCCTAGTGAGTCAACCATTTACAGCACAGCGGAAATGGCTGACTGGGGTGGCCAGCTGTGCAGACTGGCCTGCAGAGGCTCACCAAGGTCTGCTGGACAGGACAGGCCCTGGCACAAAACGCTCCTGCTGCGGAAACAGATGAGTGGGCTGGGTGCCTCATCAGGCCCCTGAATCAGCACCAGCTGGCACTAGGCAGCATTGGGCAGGGGCCTGAGTCTGCAGTTCCAGTGCCAGCTGCCTGCATGGATCTCTGATACCTGACATGTTTGGTGATGGGCCAGCTGGTCCCTGGTACCTGTGCCACTTGGCCACTCTGCCTGCACTCTCCCAGTGATGACCTGGAAACACTGCAGGTGACTGGAGAAAGGGTCAGTACAGCTCTAAACCACTGTGACTCTTCAGTCCACATCCTCCAACATTACGGTGCAAGGGGTCTGGGAAATAGTCAGCTGTTCTAATACCACCACCTTCTTCTGTCCTCCAACATCCACAGCTCCATTCCTTTCCCCTCAACATTTGGGGGCCTGGTGATGGATAACGGACCAAAGCTAAAGTCACTCTTCTTTATCTTTTCCTTGGCTCTAATGCTGTCTCCACTTACTGGGCATTGGTTTCTCCCCCACCTCTCCTACATTCACAGAAAGGTTGAAAGTTGCCCCCTGGGGATTCACCCTCAACCAGGGACCTGAGACTCTTATGAGAGAGCAGGCCCAAAGGAGTGGCACAGGCCTGCTTGGCTGAAGAAGGAAGGCAAAGGACCTTGTCAGTGACTACACTTTAGGCAGTGTGGGGGCTGGCCTCTGCCAACAAATAAAGCCAAACTAGTGTCAGCCTGTTGTGGTTTTAAATGTCTGCAAAGTCTTTACCACTCCATTTTTCAAAAGGTTGACCCAGATTTCCCTTACCTTGAGTGTGGGCCAAACTCAGTGTCTCACCTCTAATGAACAAAATGTGGCAGAAGTTATGGTGTGTGACTTCCAAGATTAGGTCGCAAAATACATTGTGTCTTCCACCTTGTTCTTTCTTAGCTCACTCACTCTGGGGAGTCAGCGGAATGTTGTGAACACACTCAAGCAGCCCTCTGGAGTAGTTCACATGGCAAGGAACTGAGGCCTCCTGCCAATAGCCACGTGAGTGAGCCATCTTGGAAGTGGATCCTCCAGTACCAGGCTTGCCGGGTGTCTTAGTTACCTAGTGCTGCTATAACAGAAATACCAAAAGTGGATGGCTTTAGCAAAACAAATTTATTCTCTCATAGTTCAGGAGGCTAGAAGTCTGAATTCAGGGCACCAGCTCCAGGGGAAGGCTTTCTCTCTGTTGGCTCTGGGGGAAGGTCCTTGTCATCAATCTTCCCCTGGTCTAGGATCTTCTCAGCACAGGGACCCCGGGTCCAAAGCATGTGGTCTGCTTCTGGCTCTTCTGGCTTGGTGGTAATGAGATCCCCCTCCTCTCTGCTCACATCTCAAAAGAGATTGACTCAAGATACAACCTAATCCTATAGATTGTGTCCTGCCTCATTAACATAACTGTCTCTAATCCTGGCTCATTAACATCATAGAGGTTAGGATTTACAACACAGGAAAATCACATCAGATCACAAAATGGGGGACAACCACACAATACTGGGAAACATGGCCTAGCCAAGGTAATACACATTTTTGGGGAACACAATTCAGTCTATAATACCAGTTCTGCAGGTGGGGTTACTGTTAACAAGAGCTTACCAGAGCTCACTACACAGGTTGATAATGACCTACCTTGTCTGGAGAGGCCTGGATCTTGTTCCTCTCAGCCCCCTTCTCAGGCCCATCAGGGCCACACCTGGGTCTCTTGCATTTAACTCCACTCTTAAGGATATAACCTAGCTGTCTTGAAATTTGACTACCATAACATTTATTTATAAGTATAATCTTATCTGTTAAAATCTATGCTAAAATATATTCATAACCATACACTATGTTAAAATTTATCTGAATTAAAATTTATAACAATATGAATATGTGTTAAAATATAATTTATTCCTTGTCCATCCTGCCCTCTACTACTTGAGGACTTGTTTCTTCTGTGCATGGGGCTGCTCAATGAGCTCCTTTTCTTATGCTTATGGTGTTCTTCCTCTTACCCTTTAAAACATTTGAGGTAGCTGGGTCTTTTGTTTGCTGTTGCGTTCTCTCTCCTCTCGCGGCCACGCAGCCTCAGTTCTCTCGCCTCTGTCCCCCGTGTCAAAGTCTTCCTTCCCTACTCTCGCCTCCTGGCAGTTACACTTCTGGGATGCTCGCTCAGTCGGGCCCACACGCCCCTTGGTCGCCATAGCAACGCCGGCCCCAGGCTCTTGACTGGCTACCAGATCTAGCATGCTCTCGTAGTTCCTCCCATCTGCTCCTTGGAAACCCTCTAGGACAGAACAGAACTGCCTCATACGGTTTCCAAGGAGCGGCTGGTGGATTCGAACTGCCGACCGTTTGAGTAGCAGCCAAACTCTTAACCACTACGTAACTTGGGCTTTTCCTCCCACCTAGGCTATAGGCACGCACTACCTCACACCGTGGGGAGGCTAAGGCGGACCTGGTTGCTGTAGCAAGACAGTCCAGCCCCAACCTTCAGTACGGTCTCTCTATGGTCTGCGTTTCCTGACGATTTCTCCTCATTCTAGGGAAGATCTTGACAGAACTGAGGCCACAAAGAAAAATGTGGGGCCAGGGAAATAGGGCAAAACGAGGCTACCTTGCCCGAGCTTTGGACTGACAGGAGAAGAGGTTTTGCAGGGGTTCGAGTCTGCGCCCTGCCCTACTTGCCAGCCTCAGTTTCCCCCGTCTGTCAGTCTGGACACCGCCACTCCTAGGGTCTTGCGAGGTCACCCCCATCCTCCGACCGCTGGTCTATCGGCCTGGCCACCAGAGGATGCCCCTATGGCCAGGCACGGATCTGGAGTGGACAGGGGCCTCCCAGACTTGCGTGAGGAGTGGTGGTGAATTACCGTAGAATAGAGCCCCTAGCATCACTCCTGGAGGGCAGGACCTGGGGAAGGCCTGGGGAGTTGGGGGTTGAATGAGCAAAGGTGTAGGGGGCAGTGCGGCCAGAACGGTGGCTCTGCTCTCAGCCCTCTGGACATCATCTTCCACGTGAGTGCCCTCCTTGTTCCCTAGGTGCCTCCGTGCACCCCTGGTACACAGCAAGTGCTCAACGAGCATTTGTGGATGAATGAATTCTTCGTGCAAGTAGAGTGTTTATTGTCACCCATTTTACAGAAGGGGGAACCAAGGTCTGGCGGGTACAGACAGGGACTTACCCTGACACCGTGTCAGCCACTGAAGCTGGCTCCCTCCCTAGGCATCATTCAAGGCTCGGAGACCTGGGAAAGAAGCAAGCCTGGGACAGAGGTGCCCAGGCCAGGGTACCCGAGGACAGTGTCCAGTGTGATCTGGGAATGGGCACAGGGAGGGCTGAGAGGACCCAGCTCCAGGGGCCTGAGGAGGAGATGTGGGTAATGTGGTCACAGGCTAGCGGGCAAGTGTGGGGAGAGTCCACCATGGTCCTGGCCCGGGGGTGGCTTTGAGGCAGCCATCTTTGTCACGTGCAGTGGGTGGGCAGGCACTGACGTAGTAATTGGCAGACAGGGATGCTCAGAGACCCATGGGCTCTGTCATCGGCCTCGTTTTACAGGAGAGGAGATTGAGGTACAGGTTTCCACACATCCCAGTAGCCGATGCAAGGGAGCAGGTTAGGACTGATCAGGAGGGAAGCAGCCCCATTCATTGCCCTTAGCCACCATCTTGCTGCCCCTTTGTGCAGGCTGTGCCTCCCACCTAAATGTCAGCTGTCATTTCTCCTGAGCAAGCTTGAGGATACAGCTCTGAGGTCCTCTCCTCCAGGCAGTCTTCCCTGACCAGCCCCGGACAGGCAGCATCCTCTCTTCCTCTTCTGTGCACTGACAGCCAGCAGCCCCTTTTTTGAGCCCCCTGGCTCAGTTCATCTGGGCCAGGTCCACTGTCACCCACCCAGCCTGGGATGGAGGAAGGAAGTGATGAGGAGGGGAATGGACCCCTGGGATCCAGTGGTAAGTGAAATAATAGCCCCTAAAGATAGCCAAAGGAGCCCTGGTGGTGCAATAGTTAAGTGCTCTGTTGCTAACCAAAAGGTAGGCAGTTCGAACCCACCAGCAGTTCTTCGGGAGAAAAGACCTGGTGATCTGCTCCGGTAAAGATTACAGCGTAGGAAACCCTATGGGGCAGTTCTACTCTGTCTTATAGGGTCACTATGAATCAGAATCAACTCCACGGCCCAACAGAAAGATATCCAGGTCTTAATCCCTGGACCCTGTGAATGTGTTACCTTATATGGCAAGATGGACTTTGCACATGTGATTAAGAACCTTGAAATGAGATTATCCTGGATTATCAAGGTGGGCCATAAATGTTACCAGGAGGGTCCTTATCTAAAACAGGGAGGTAGGAATGTCAGAGAAAGATTTAAAGATGCTACCCTGCTAGCTTTAAAGATGGAGAAAGCCAAGGAATGCCACTTTAGAATCTGGTAAAGTCAAGGAACAGGTTCTCCCCTTGAGCCTTCAGAGAGAGAGTAGCCCTGGGAAAACCTGGACTTTAGCCTATTGAGACTCATTTCAGACTCAGCCTCCAGAACTGTAAGAGAATGAATCTGTGTTGTTTTAAGTCACTCTAAGTTGGGGATAGTCTTTGGGGAACAAATGGTTAAGCACTCGGAAACTAAGCAAATTGTTGGCAGTTCAAATTCACTCAGGGGCACCTTGG
Organism: Trichechus manatus latirostris; assembly: GCF_000243295.1. Lineage (NCBI taxonomy): Eukaryota > Metazoa > Chordata > Mammalia > Sirenia > Trichechidae > Trichechus > Trichechus manatus. The sequence continues at coordinate 2,704,906 of NW_004444112.1, forward strand.
AAGAAAGCCCTGGTGATCTACTTCTAAAAGGTCACAGCCATTGAAAACCCTATGGAGCGCAGTTCTACTCTGACACACGTGGAGTCGCCATGCATTGGAATAGACTTAACGGCAACTGTTGTGTGTGTGTCTGTGTTTTTAAGGTTGGAGGTGGTTTGCTACAGCAGCCACAGGAAACTAACACAAAGGGGCAACGGTGCTTGTGCCCTAGCAGGTCCTGTGGGGCTGTGCTGTGGCTGCCCTGTGACCCAGTGTTCTGGTCTGGCCCCTATGGGTGATATTGGTAACCGGGTGTGGGCCAAGAACTGGTTTGGGAAGACACTCCCTCAGCCATCCTGATGTTCCTCCTCTGGCTTCCCCCTTTTTAGCAGCAGGCTCACAGTAGTCTAGCTGCACAGACATGCCTGGGCCTAGGGCAGCTGGGAGCTGGGTGAGCCTTGGGTGCCCACAGGCATTCCCAGGCTGCCTCTCAGTCACCTGTGACATTGTCACTCCCCAGATAACTATTAGGCACCCACTGTATGCTGGGAACTGAGGACACAAACGTAAACGAATCAGACAGGAGTCTCCAGCCTCACAGAATTCACATTTCTTTCTGGAAAATGTTGGGTGCCCATCCCCAACACAGCACCCCAATCCTGTGTGAGGTGAGCCAGAATGGGGGCTCTGGAGCCCAGGGGGAGGCAGGAGGCCTAGGTGCCACCTGTGCAGGGGGCAGCTGCTGTCTACTCCACTGTGATTAACCCAGGAAGGCTTTGGGGAGGAGGGGGACAGGAGCTCAAGAGTCACCCTCCCCGCACGCTGCTGTCCACAGGGTAGGGCTCAGGCTTGAGCTGGGAAGGACAGCTAGGACGGGTGTGTGTGAGAGGGACTGAGAGATGCCTGTCAGAGGAGGGGGTGCAGGGGCTGGCCCTGAGAAATGAGTGAAGATGGATGTAACAGGAGCCCAGGGGCCAGGCAGAGGGGCAGGCCTTGGGGCAGGCTGAGAAAGGTCTAGGAGCCCCTCTCCTCATCACATACCACTGTCTGGTCCAGGGGGCAACCTTGTCTCTCAGAGCATGCTGGGGGATCCCAGAAGCAATGATTTGTGAGGTAAGTGGAGGCTCTGGGTTGGGACTCAGGATGAAGGTAGAGACTCCTACTCCACCAGGCCTGCTGGGCCACCCCTGCTCCAACCAGGAGTGCACAGCAGTGACTGTCCACCCAGGATCAGCAAGGGGATGACTGCATCCCACCAGGCCCAACCTGGAGTGGAGTCAAGGGTGGGGGTTGGGGTTATAGCTGTCCCAAGAAGATGGAAGGACTACACTGCAGTGGACCAGTTAGGGGCGCATGGCTGTGGATAATAGCAGCAGGACCCCAGAGGAACTGGGGTCAGGGGCTCTCCTCTAGCTGGACGCCCACGGGAATTATGGTCAGGCGTGCCTCCCAACTGAATCCCTACGGGGATGGGATTCGTAAAGTCCCAGAGGCACCCTGTGTAAATGACGGTGGGTGTGCTCCTTGGGAGGGTCTCTACCGTGTGGTGACGATGATGTTCCTGGTAGGCCCGGTTCTAGGGGATGGCTGCCTGCAATGCACCCCGCTATGGCCCCCACTAGAGTAACGGCTTGAAGGTTCGCCTGGCTAGGCCTGGAGACGGCCCTGGTACGGTGGTGTGTTCATTGCCTCCCCCACACTCTCCTGCCCCCTCTCGCCCGCGGAGATGAGCCAGGGCCAGCTGCCGCCCCCCACGTTTAGTCCAAGCCTCAGTCCAGCCCCAGGTCAGCCTCCATCGGGTCCTCGGCGCCCCCAGCGGGCTCTGCCTCGGGCTGGGGGGCGTCCTGCCCAGCCCCTAGCACAGTAGCGTCCAGCTCAGGCCGCGGCGTCCAGGTGGGCGTCCAAGGTGCGACTGGCGCCGGCTGCGGCGGGAACAAGGAGAAGCCCGGCGCCGAAGCGAGCGCCACCAGCTGGGGGCGCGCGGAGGAGGATGAGGCGGCGTGCGGTATGAGGAAGAAAATGTAGACGCCCGAGACCACGAGGCCTGCGGCCACCAGCACCGCCAGCGCCACGGCCGCGTTGAAAGCCCAGACCGGGCTGCTCAGCGTCAGGCGGCGCGAGAGCGGACGGC
>NW_004444112.1:2707289-2746382 GCF_000243295.1 Trichechus manatus latirostris
GCCGCGCGGCGCCAGGCGCGTAGGCGCGCGGCACACGGGGCAGGCCACCGCATCCCCGCCGCCGGCCGTGGCCAGCGACAGGCGCGCCAGGCACTCGAGGCAGAAGACGTGGCCGCAGTCCAGGCGCTTGGGCAACTTGAAGACGCCGTCGAAGGGCGACACGCAGATGAGGCACTCCATGGGCGATGTGGGGGACAGGATGGGGCTGGAGCCCAGGCTGCAGTCTTCCTCTTCCTCCTCCTCTTCCTCGTCCTCCCCCATGCGCGGTGAGCTGGGGCCCGAGCCCTGAGGGACCGGCGGGCGGCGGAGCCACAGCGGCCGTGGGCAGGGCATCTGGACCTGTGGGCAGGCGCAGTCAGTAGGGGAAGGTGGTGGCGGTAGCATGGAGTAGGGGGTGGGGAGGGCTTGGGTGTGGGGATGATCAGGCAGAGACTCGGGAGATAGCAGGGCAGGACTCTGTAGGGAATTGCCAGGAACCAGAGCAGAATGTCAGAGGAAGGAGGGGGTAGAGCCAAGGGGCAGCAGAGACGGGGAGGAGAGAGGATGGGGAAGAGAGGGGAGCACTCAGGAGAAGAACAGAGGAGTGTGCATATCTGAGAGGTGGACTCTAGGGAGGTTAAGGACTGGGGGGTCGGAGAGAGTGTTAGGACAGAAGAGGATTGGAGACAAGGATGGAACCTGGACTGGACCAGAGACAGACCGAGGACAGCAGATCTAGACTTGGGGGAGGTCCCAGAGGCAAACTGGGAGGTGGGAGATGCAGTCAGAAGAGACCAGAAAGGGGCAGAGACAGGGAGTGTTAGTGATAGGAGTGTCTCCAGGAGGACCCCAGATGGAGAGAGCCAAATAGGGACTCCAGACAGAGCGGGAGCATGGACAGACCCTGTAAGGCTGTACTCCAGGGAGGAGCAGTCATAAGAGGGAGGACACCTGAGCCAAAGGAAAGGCAATGAGCAGCAGGGACAAGTGGCAAGGGAGGGAGGCCAGGGTGCCTCACTGGGGATGCTGGGGTAGGACAGGGCCCCCTGCTTCTGTAGTGGCAAACCCCAGCAGTCGGTTGGCCTTTTCCTACCTGTTGGTGCACCTCCTCCCTCTGGCCAGTGTCGGGACCCTGCCAGGTCTGACCGCAGTCCAGGGCCAACTGGTTGTTGTGAGCTAAGGAGCCCCTCCTCAAGGCGGTGCCTGCTGTGGAGCCATCCCCATCCCAGGGATCCTGCTAGACCTGTCCTACCACCTTCCCTGCCTCCTAGGCTGGTCCTGCCAGGAGGGTGAACCCCATACCTGACCTCCTCCGGATGGCGGGGGTGGGTGATAGCACTGATGACAGGGCAATCGTTAACACCAGACCCTAGGTGGGTGGTCAAGAGGCTCACCCCACCACCACCCCTACTTTGAGAAACTTTCTGATAAATACTGATCCTGGAACATCCGTGGAACGCTGCTGGTGGAGGAAAACAAGGCTATGTCCAGAAGAGGTGAGAGGTAGCAGCCTAGCAGTCATACCTCCATCATGGCCTGGGAGGCACAGCCTGCAGCCCTGGGCAACCTGGTCAGTTAGGCACCAAGGGCTCATCATTATGTGTATGAAGGACTTCTGGAGCCCCAAGAGGTAGCACGCAGTGGGCAGAACTGGAGTGCTATGTAGGGACTGTGACATGTTCCACACCCTGACAGCCAGCCTGTGTCACTGAGCAAGGACTGGTGAAGTTTGTGGTTCCAACATTTGACCTTTGCTTCCTCTCCCTGGAGTTGCATCCAGGTAATGTGCCTCTCAGCCGCCCAGACCTCCAAAGCCCAACCCAGAACCCAAGCTACTTCCACCAGGCCTTATAACATTAGAGGTTATAGAGGACTCTGGCTTGCCACCACCAACTGCCAACTCTTATTTCCAGCACCCACTGGGAACAGCCCAAGGCTGCCAGGCCTGTACCCCCCATGCCCTACCTTCTAGCCTGAGGGCCCCAGGGAGCCCTGGTTCTGAGTCAGCCAGTGCTTCCCAAACCCCAAGTGTTTTCCTGGTGAATTCAGACCCCTGTAGCCTGGCATATGTGCCAGGAACGTAAGCCTAAGAATGGATGCCTGGGTGGTAATGCCCCCAGAAGCTCCCACAGTTCACCCCCCAAAGGACAGACAACAGACACAGGTAGGCGGGGCCACCCCAAGGGGCTGAAAGGTTTATTGGGCCATAGCCAGGACATCAGCGGTTGGACTTGGCCACACGCTCAAGCTCGTCCTTCTTCTTGATGGCATAGGAGTTAGATGAGCCCTGGGAGGAGATAAATGGTCAGTTCTGGATGCCAGAGGCCCCCTCCCATGCCCCACCGTAAGACTCTCACTCTCCCCACCCTGCCCACCTTGGCCGCATTGATGAGCTCATCCGCCAGACACTCAGCAATGGTCTTGATGTTCCTGAAGGCAGCCTCACGGGCACCTGTGCATAGCAGCCAGATGGCCTAAAGAGCACAAGGGTCAGGTTAAGCTTGAGGTGTGGGACATCCCACCAGGGAGGATTGTGGCCCTCTGGTATCCTGTCCCCCACCTCCCAGGTGAGACACAGTGGAAGCCACACCACCACCCAGGTGGTATCCTGCCAAATCTCAGCATGAGCAAACCTGCACAAATCAGACATATCAGGCGCTCTGAGATAACTGGCCTCAAGGGTGCAGAGAAGTGTGTCACAAGACACACACAAAGTCTGATAATGGGTCCCTGATGATGTAAGATTCAAGAGACATGCCATGATGGCCAAACACAAGGTGCAGTCTCAGATTTGACCCTAGATGGAAAGGTACCAGCTATAAAGGACTCATTTGCGACAGATGTATATATCTCAACATGACTGAACATTAGATATTCCACAGCTGTTACAATTCCTCAAGAGTGACGATAGTGACAGAACATGCTTTGTTCTTTGGAGACACTCACTGAAATGTGTAGGAGTAAAGTGGCAGAATATCTAGAACGGATTCTCAAATGGTTTAGGAAAAAAGAGCACACACACATATATCCAAAACCAAATCCGTGGCCGTAGAGTCGATTCCAACTCATTAATGACCCTACAGGACAGAGCAGAACTGCCCCCTAGGGTTTCCTAGACTGTAAACTTTATAGGAGCAGACTGCCACATCTTTTTCCTGCAGCGCAGCTGGTGGGTTCGAACTGCCAACCTTTTGGCAACGGCCTAGTGTTTAACCACTGTATCACCAGGGCTCTTACACACATATAAAGGGTATAAAAACATACGCCTACATAAAACTGCACCTAAGCCAAATGTGGTCCCGAGTTGCAATCTGCCCAGACTGGGTGGAGATCTGGGAAGGCTTCCTGGAGGAAGTGATGTTCCAGGTAAAACCTGCAGGCAGGGACAAGCCTTCCTATGCATCAGACAGGCCTCTGCCCATTCCTGGTGGCTGCTCCTGCCCTGCCCCATGTTTCACGGCCCAGGCCTACCTGGTTCACGCGGCGCAGTGGGGACACGTCCACAGCTTGCCGCCTCACCGTCCCAGCTCGCCCAATGCGCGTAGAGTCCTCCCGTGGGCCACTGTTGATGATGGCATTCACCAGGACCTGCAGGGGGTTCTGGAAGAGAGGAGGGTCGTGAGCGCAAGGAAAAACCACATGGGCACGGGTGCCCGATGACCAGCCCCATGTGTCCCTCTGTCTCCCCAGCACCCAAACAGGTACAATTCCGTCACACAAGGGATAGAGCCAGCATCCATGCAACAATGCAGCCGCTGGCTTTGAAGTGTGTGAAGGGCACCCCTGCCTGGCCACGTGGCACTACCTCGCCAGTGAGCAGGTGGATAATCTCGAAGGCGTGCTTGACGATGCGCACGGTCATGAGCTTCTTGCCGTTGTTGCGGCCATGCATCATCATGGAGTTGGTAAGGCGCTCCACAATGGGGCACTGTGCCTTGCGGAAACGCTTGGCTGCGTAACGCCCTGCACTGTGGGGCAGGTACTTGGCATACTTCTCCTTCACTGCGATGTAATCCTGCAGAGATGTGGGGACAACGGTCAGGGGAAGGTTAGGCCTTAGCCAAAGACTAATGGGAGTGTAGGGGGCTCCAGACCCGCCTGTAGTCTGGCCTGCCTCCCTGGGGTCCTGGTTGTGAAGCCCACCTGCCATGATAAAATAAAACATCAAGTGACTTGAACACACTGCTAAAAAAAGGCACTTCCTTTATAGCACTGTAGGGTGTTTAGCAGTATTACCCACTAGTTGCCAAAAATGTCTCCAGACATTGCCGAGAGCCCTGAGGGGCCAATTGCCCCAGGTTGAGAACCACTGGTGGAATTAGCAAAGGGGACTGATAGGTATCCAAAGTCATTCTTTTACTTATATACAAGAACACACACAACCTGTTTCTACAAATAAATGGTGGGAAAAAGACAATCACATGACAGTTCAGTATCTACCCTGGAAATACCTGCATAGATAGGCAAGTGGAAGGGTGCCTGTGCACAATGTCATTTGCTATGAAGCAAAAAAAAAATACAAACAATATGAACAAACGTGTAAAGAACAGAATATTCCCTGTTAGGGATCTATGATCAACTGGTTTTCAACATGGATGCCAAACCCATTCGATTAGGGACAAAAACATCTCTTCAACAAATGGTGGTGGGACAATTGCATATACATTCTTAAGAGAATGAAGTCGGACCCTATGTTACGTGTATTTTAACACCAAAATAGTCTGTGGGACGTGACACTCCTTGTGGGGAAGAAACCGTCCCACAATGAAAACAGTTGCTACCTCTGCGGAGGACACAAGGATAAATGGACATGGGGTGTGTGGGTGGTCAGCAGTTCCCTGCTTTATCTGTTATGTCTTGACCTAACAAACAACTAGAACTTTAAAGTGACCTCTCTTGGAAGAATCTACATCAAACCCATCCCTTAACTATCTCAACACCAGGTGGTGGCCAGCATTGCCAACACCTTCTGCTTTCCTATGTCGGGGAAATCCATGCAGCTTTCCTGTCCCACCCTTTGATCTTGTGAAAAAGTATTGCTGCCTATTGTCTCAGGACTCCTGGACACCCACCCGCCGTGCCCCCCTCACCTGCAGGGATATGTCGTTGATCTGCACATCATCAGTGCTCCACTTCCCAAAGAGCTTGATGTCAGGGGTCTCTGCCACCGCGGGTGCAGCTGTCTCCCACTCAGTCATTCTACGAACTGGGTAGGGGCAGGAAGAAACCATCAAAGCCCAGCCAGCCTAGAGCACAGGTACACATGAGCCTAACTCTCCATCAACCACTGCCCTGAAGCTCGGCACATGCTGTGGCAGACAAGGACAGACAACAAAGAACAAATGCATGCCTGTTATGTACACACATCCCCTACAAAATGTAACCACAACTACTGGTACAAAGCTGTGGTCACCTGTGCCACCTTTTAAAGTTCTAGAAAAATCACTCAGCTGTCAGCAAGCATGTACTCTCACCAAGGACTACTAGTGACAAGAACTGGCAGGCAACAGGTCAACAGCTGCTGCAAGGAACATATAAAACGGCTCGCGGGTGATGCCAAACGCCTTGACAATGTACCCAGTCGGGTTCGAACCCCGTTGTCATTTACCACCTCCAAACCTGAGAGTCAACAAATCGCTTTTCACTCTAACTGCTCATCTGAGATGGGAACATTATCTGCCACCCATGTCACTGTGCGAATTCTGCATCCTAATCAGCGCAAAGGGTTCCTTTTGAGTCGGGCAGTAAGCAGGTGCTACTGCGGGAAAAAACGTGTACAGAAGAGAAAACGCATCGCGTCTCTTGGGAAAGCAGAAACTTCCTATCTTTGTGTGCGATTATACCCAAAATCATTCTTTTACTTATATACCAGAACACGCACAAACAACCTGTTTAGGGCCTGATAGGGCCTGGAGGCGCTATCCCCAAACCAACATTCCCGAGATCCGCTGTGGGGCAACGCTACAAAAGCGTCAAAGCAGCAACAACGAGCCAATAACTTTCCTTGTGCCTCCGCCCGTTTCCTCTGCACCCTTTTTCCAGAAGAAAAGGTGCCGGTCAGTGAAGGAAAGCCTAGGCGTTGGAGCCCTCCCTGCGGCTTCTTGGGAGACCCTGGGTGTTATCAGGGACCCCTGATAATGCCGCGCCTCACCTGCGGGCTCAGCCGAGGAGTCTCTGTCGCTCGGCGTGCACCACGCGCCGCCCTGGCACAGACAGGAAAAGACCGCGCGCCGCGGGCCTACGCTTTTAACTGTGGCGAACACTTCCGGGTCAGTCGAAGCGATGGGCGCATAAAAAAGTACCATGTACTCATAGACCAATCCGGAGCAAAGATGTAAAGGCGCCCACTGGACCTGACGGAAAGCTTATATCTGAGGCGCATGCGCATATTGACTAACCACCCCGCAGAGTGTGGCGGAAGTCCGATATTACGGTACTCGCGCGTTCATGAGAGCAGCGGAAGCACAAAGATCTCCTGGAAGCCAATCCTATTTCTAGTGAGGACAGGACACGGGCTTGCTGTCGCTTCTTTGTTCGGCTGCTGATCTCACACCCCACCCACCATAAGTTCGGAACAAGATAGCCAATTCAGCAGCCCCTCACATTCCCCCCAGTCACAGCCGTCTCACAGGCACGCACACGCTGCAGGACCGGGGAGGAGGAGCGACGGCCTGCGGGAACGTCCGGCCGACAGTGCTCCCCGGCCGCCACACGTATGCGCGTGCACGCACGCTGTCGCCGCCCGCTCCGCGGTAATCCTGTCTTGTTGCCCATAACACAACGCGCAGTCGGGGGGCTATAACCCCTGATCCTTGCGGAGGAGTACCGGTCCGCCATGACCTTGCCCGTACCCCATGCCGGAGCTCCCTATGCCGGCGCAACACCCCTCATTTGGCGCACACTCTGTGCGGGCTCGTGGAGGAGAGAAGCGAGGTCGCCCAGGTGGGGAACCGAATATCCAGCGAGGAGTGGTTTGAGACAATCTCGGGGTGGAGATCCCCAAGCAACATCTAGTGGCTGCGGGCGGGGCCCTGGGAGAAGGCGCGGTCGTCAGGATGGGGATTGTCTGGGGAGCGCCCCTTGCCTGCGTCCCCCACGGGTGGGGAGACCCCTTGAGGGGCTGGCAGCTAGTTGACCTCAGGGCATTGGTCACGCGGTCCAAGGGTTTCTCCCGACCCCGGTATCTTCAGACCCCGGCTCCTGGTGGGGGTCGGGGAACGGGCCAAGGGTGCCCCCCGGCGCCGGGCCGGCCACTGCAAGTAGAAGAATCTTCGTGCGTTTGAGGCCAAGGGCTGGAACAAGGAAAGATGGGAAATAAAGCCAAGAGATGAAGGAGATCAGCTTCCTACCCACAAAGCATTCTTTTTCGAGGCTTTCGCTCGCTTAGGGGCAGACCCGAGAGACCTCTGAGGGGGCTGGGGTGTGGAAGAGGAAGGCTAGCCTAGTTTGCAGATTGCTTCCCGCTCTGTGTCTTAGTTCACCCCCTGCATAGGGGCCTGGGTACCTACCCAGTCACCCTTCCCCTTGACCCCACACCATGAGGCTGTGCCTAGCAGGTAGCTTGAGGGACAGCCCCCACCCTCTTCTATCCATCTGGGGCTTGTGGAGATGCCAGGGTCACTGGGTGGGCAGGTGCAGGAGTTGGCATGGTCGTGGGTGCCCCTGCCCACTCTGCATCCCCACTCAGTGACCCCAGTACCCAGTGTATAGAGTGTGAGCCAGGCTATGACCTTCTCACACCCTCCACGTGTCCAGCACCTCCTAGACTTGGGCCCTGGTATCAGGCTGGGACATTCACTTGGACCTCGTGGGCTTCCCAATGGCAGCGACTCTTGTAAATGCATAGGGGTGACATCAGGTACAGCTGTTCCCCAGGGCTGCATGGGGCATCCCAACCCCCCCCCCACCACCCACCTCAGCTTCCAAGGGGGCACCTGAAGGTGCCCAGCTCTGTGACCCAGGCAGGCTTCTCACTACCCCAGGACTGGGTCTATCCCCAGCAACCTCCCAGAGTAGGCACACAGCAGGTGCTCAGCAGCTGCTCTGTTGACTGACTAAACGCTCACCCCTGACTTGCTTCCAGGGGTGTTTCAGACCTGGAGACTCTTGAAGGCTCCCCACAGCAGGCCCTCTTGGGCTGTCAGTCACTGTTTATGGAGTCACAAAGGACACAGGCCCTGAAGCTGGCCTGGGTGGGGGGTCAGACTTCAGGCTCTGGTGGGGGCCGGAGACCCCATCAATCTAGAGGCAAAGACTCCCAGCCACTCTGCCTGTGGCCCTTATCCCTGCCCTCCACCCTGAGATATGCAGAGCAGCAGCCTTGGGGCAGACAGGTGGGGTAAGAGACAGATCCTGCAGGGTTCGGCTTTGACCCTGAGTAGGATTGAGGACTTTGAGCAGAGGAGCCCTGAATGGGACGTCTCAGGTTGCTGCAGAGGACAGACTAGTGAGGGTGGCTAGAGGAGGATGCAGTGGTGAATATGTACGCTAGAACCACTGAAGAGTGAATTGTATCATAGGGCTCCAGGCAGACAGCAAGGGGCTCAGCCTTCCTCCACCATCAAATGCTGATCCCAGACCCCAAACTTTAGTCATGCCACCACTTGGTCAGAAGACCTTACTTACCCCCAGCCCCCTTCCTGGTCACCTGGTCAGTCCAAGGAAGTCCCTACCTGGTCCTACTATAGGCATTAGTAGTCTAGGAATCAGGTCATTTACTTCAGAACAACCTTATGAGGTAGGCACCCCCATTTTCAAGACAGACATGGAGAGCCAGAGAGGTGAAGTAATGTCCAGGGTCATGCAGCAAAAGGGGGCGGAGCTGGGATTCTAAAGCAGGTTGGCTGGAGAGCCTGACTGCAGCCTCAGCAGGCCTCTCCTCATTCCCCACATTTCATCTGCCCACCTCTGGGAATCCCTGGACTTACAAAGTGCCCAAGAAATAAGTGTTCAATAAATAAAGGAACAAGTAAATGAATGAACAACAGACATATGTATTGCTCCAACTCCTGCCAGTGTCTCCCCCACCCATGGTTACATGAGAGACCCATGACAAGCTGAGCCTGCCCACTCCCTGGCCACTGGGTCCCAGAGTAGGGGTTGGGGGAACTTGTCTGGCGCAGGGGCTTGTTACAGGAGGAGGAATTCTGGACCTTGAGGCAGGGGCAGGTGACTGGGCCAGTCTACCTGCTGGCTGTGATGGTGTAAGCCCCTTCCCTGTTCTGAGCTCCTGTCCTGAGCTTCTGTTCATTCCCCTCTGAAGGGACCATGGCCCTCAGGGTGGTTTTGCACAACTGGCAGCAGTGGGGCTGTCTTAGTTATCTTGTGCTGCTATAACAAATACCACAAGTGGATAGCTTTAACAAAGAAGTTTATTCTCTCAGTCTAGTGGACTAGAAGTCCAAATTCAGGGCACCAGCTTCAGGGGAAGGCTTTCTCTCTCTATTGGCTCTGGGGGAAGGTCTTTGTGATGGTTAAGATTGTGTCAACTTGGCTGGGCCATGGTTCTCCGTGTTTTAATGTAATCACTCCCATGATTGAATATACTGTGAGTAGCCAATCAGATGAAAGGGAGTCTCCATGGGGGTGTGGCCCGCATCTGTACATAAGCAGACATTCTGGCTTTTTGCTCTCTCTGGATCCTGCGGCTGCTTCCTGTCATCTCATCTCCCGTTCTTGGGACTTGAGCTGTCAGCTTATCTGCCGAACCTGGGATTCATTGATCTGCACAGCCTGTGAGGGGGAGCCCTGCTCTCTGACCTTCTGATCTTGGGCTTGCCAGCTTCTGCAGCTGTGTGACTTGGGAGAGGCCTCTACCCTGATCCACGGACTTGGGACGTTCTAGTCTCTACAATCGCGTGAGCTGTTTCCTTGATATAATCTCTCCCTCTCTATATATTTATACACTTTACTGGTTTTGCTTCTCTAGAGAACCCAGCCTAAGATGGTCCTTGTCATCAATCTTCCCCTGGTCTAGGAGCTTCTCAGCACAGGGACCCAGGGTCCAAAGCACACGCTCTGCTCCTGGCGCTGCTTTCTTGGTGGTATGAGGTCACCCTGTCTCTCTGCTCACTTCTCTCTTTTATATCTCAAAAGAGATTGACTTAAAACCTAATCTTGTAGATGGAGTCCTGTCTCATCAACATAACTGCCTCTAATCCTGCCTCATTAACATCATAGAGGTAGGATATACAATGCATAGAAAAATCACATCAGATGACACAATGGTGGACAATCACATAATGCTGGGAATCATGGCCTAGCTAAATTGACACACATTTTTGGGGGACACAATTCAATCCATAGCAGGGGCATAACATGCAGGGCTTGGGTAGAAAGACCCATCCCCTAACTTCCGGCATTTAGGATGAAGAAACAGAGATGAGGAACTAGGCTGGATTTGGGAACCTGGGAACATAGAATTAATGAGGGGATCTCAAGGGCTTGTATTAGGGATGAACCCAGAAACAGTTGGGTGATCAAAATGCCAAGATTTAGATGTTCAGGGTCTCAGATTTGGGGGCCAGATATATGAATTCAGTAGAGTTTCACAAACTCAGATTTGTGGTGGCTATGATTTGAGGGTCTGGGAGACAAAATGGGGACGTGGACTTCAAGGATCCAAAGCATTAATTGGAGGAACAACAGGGCCAAATTATTTAGGGAAGTCAAAGGCAGAAGTTGGAATATGGCCAATTTGGGGGGACCTGGAAGCACAATTGCAGGAGAACCAGGGATCTGGATTTGAGGGAATTCAAGATGGGAATTTAGGAACTATGAGTTATGAATCAGGGATGACCTGAGAATTGAGAATGTGGAAGTTATCGAACAATATCATTATTACATGCAAGTAAAATTTTGCTGAAATCATTCAAAATTGGTTGTAGCAGTGCATCAACAGGGTACTGCCAGAAGTTCAAGCCAGATTCTGAAGAGGACATGGAATGAGGGATATCACTGCTGATGTCAGATGGATCTTGGCTGAAAGCAGAGAATACCAGAAAGATGTTTACCTGTGTTTTATTGACTATACAAAGGCATTCGACTGTGTATCATGACAAATTATGGATAATATTGTGAAGAATGGGAATTCCAGAACACTTAATTGTGCTCATGAGGAACCTGTACATAGACCAAAAGGCAGTTGTTCAAATAGAAAAAGGGGATACTATGTGGTTTAAAGTCAGGAAAGGTGTGTCTCAGGGTTGCACTATTTTACCATACTTATTAAATCTGTATGCTGGGCAAATAATCCGAAAAGGTGGACTACATGAAGAAGAATGCAGCATCAGGATCGGAGGACTCCTTAACATGCAAATAACACAACCTTGCCTGCTGAAACAGAAGACTTGAAGCACTTACTGATGAAGATCAAAGGCTACAGCCTTCAGTATGGATTGCACTGCAACATAAAGAAAACGGAAATCCTCACAACTAGACCAATAAGCAATGTCGTGATAAACTGAGAAAATATTTAAGTTGTCAAAGATTTCGTTTTACTTTGATCCACAATCAATGCCTATGGAAGCAGCAGTCAAGAAATCAAATGACATATTGTATTAGGCAAATCTGCTGCAAAAGACCTCTTTAAAGTGTTAAGCAAAGATGTCACTTTGAGGAATAAGGTGTGCCTGACCCAAGCCATGATATTTTCAGTCACCTCATATGCATGCCAAAGCTGGACAATGAATAAGGAGGACTGAAAAAGAATTGATGCCGTTGAATTATAGTGTTGGCAAATAATATTGAATATACCGTGGACTGCCAGAAGAATGAACAAATCTGTTTTGGAAGAAGTACAGTCAGAATCCCCTTAGAAGCAAGGATGGTGAAACTTTGTTTTTCACATACTTTGGACACGTTATTAGGAGGGATCAGTCCCTGGAGAAGGATATCATGCTTGGTAGAGGGTCAGTGAAAAAGAGGAGGACCCTTCAGGAGATGGATTGACAGTGGCTGAAGCAATGGGCACAAGCATAATGATTGTGAGGATGGTGCAGGACCGGGCAGTGTTTCATTCTGGTGTACATAACGTCGCTGAGTTGGAACCGACTGGAGGACACCAAACAACAGCAAGGATGACCCAGGTTGCCCTGGGTGGTGCAAACGGTTATGCCCTAGGCTACTAACCTAAAGGCTGATGGTTTGAATTCAACCAAAGGTGCTTAGGAAGAAAGGCCTGGCGATCTACTTCTGAAAGATCACAGCCATTGAATTGAAAACCCTATGGAGCATAGTTCTACTCTGAAACACATGGCATCGCCATGAGTCAGAATGGATTACACAGCAACTGGTAAGAGCGACCCAGGGATTTGGGGGCGCTCCCACATTCCCAGTCTCAGACGCAGGTCCCCGGAAGCCCCTGCTGATCGATGGACCCCTGGCCAGAAGCCCTGGCCTCTCAAGCGACCAATCACCAACACTCAAGTGATTGGAGGGCGGGATGATGCGAGGAGTCTCCAGTAAAACAGCGTACTGCCTGAAAACTCCAGCTTTTCCTGGACGCGGAATTCTCCACGCCCCTCTCCTCTTGAAGGCGGGGGGGGGGGAAGGGGGCGGTCGCCATGGTAACCATGATGCGACACCCCCCCCCCAACCCCGGAGGACTAGGCAGTACTACTGTGTTGACCATGATTCCGCCTTCCTCTCCTGCCTCATTCACGGTCCTACAGACGAGGCGGAGAGTCCCGGACAACCGAAGCCTCCGCGCTGGCTCCCAAAGGATTCTGTGGTCAGTTCCTTCAAGGCCGAAAGAAGGAAGTCTTGAGGAAGGCACCGCACTCTATCTGGGGTGCAGGACTGGGGAGCGAGGAGCTGTTTTCGGGCCTTCTGTGGTGGTGAGTGACTCCGGGGAAGGAAAGATCTCGGACGCCGCGCCGGCGCGGAGAACCACCGAGACAGCCGTCTTCCGGACGCCTAGAGCAACTCTATAACAGCGCCCTTAATTAACGGGAGGTTGCTTTCTTGTATTTCCGGTCCGAGTGGGGTAGCGGCAGGGTCAGGCTGTTGGTTCCGAAGCAGGGGTGTCCAGGAGAGTGGAGTCGCTTCAGGGATGGACCGCAGACTAGAGGAGGTGCAGCTGGCCTGGGGACCACCTGCCACTCTGGGCCTCCGGTCTTAGGACGCCACAAGGGCCAGCGAGCGCTCTCGAGTAACCACCCATTTCCCCAGGCCTAGCGCAGGAGGCCTCCTCTTTTGTCGGTCTGTGATGGCGGGGGCGGGGTTGTCACAGTGTTCCCGCGACTCGCGGGACAGGTGGTGGATTAGGACGAAATCGAGCGGTCGGTCAAAGGAACATTTCCAGCCTGGACAGTGGCTCGCAGTCTGGCTGCCTGCGTTCAGCCTGGGATGCGTAGCTTTCCTGCCTGGGCCTTAGTTTCCCCATCTGCAAAGTGAGGATAGCACAGGCACCTGCCTTATGGGGGTTTGTGAGCCCCACTGGGGCAGACTCTTTGGGGGTGGCCCCGGATTTGCATTTAAAGGAGCCTTGCTGTGACTCTGGGCGCCAAAGTTTAGGGATTTCTGAAGACCTGAATGCTAAGAATTTTGCCTAGGTGAGCTTCAAGGCCTCATCTAGTTGGCTTTCTCTCTCTGAGCCCCTGTCTATCTTTAGAATGGAAGGGATGCCTCCACCTTCCTAGACTTTTGGCAGGACCGGTGGAACCCAGACGAGAGGACTGAGATTTTACAGCAGCCACACAACAAACTTTGTAATCACATGGACACGAGTGCCCATACCTACCCCTCATTGGCTGTGAACGTGGAGCAACTCACCAAACCTCTTGGAGCCTCAGTTAATCTGTAAGATGGCTTATCCCCTTGACATTTACTGAATTTTGCTGTATGCCAGGCCCCAGGGTGTCTCCCCAGCCAACTCTAGCCTTTAGAGCCACCCTAGCTGAGGCTCTAGATAATGTGGAGCTTTGCCTGAATCCTGACCCACACACAGACTCGTGAGTATAATACAATGGTCTTGGAGTGGTTTCTTACTCAGCAATAGATAGCCCAGCCCAAGCGTTATGACAAAGGGGTGGTTAAAGTGTTGTGACAAGCAAATACTCCTTTTTATTTTTCCAAAAGTAATGCCTACTCGTTGGAGAAAATGCAAGAAAGGTATGATCACAACTGTATAAAGAGAGCCCACAGCCTCAGAACGCTTAGGTCGCTCAGCCATGTTGAGTTGAATATCAGAAGTACTTTCTACTGTGGCTGTTTTGCAAGGAGCCCTGGTGGCATAGTGGTTAATAACTCTGCTGCTAACCAGAAGATCAGCAGTTTGAGTCCACCAGCCGCTCCTTGGAGAACCTATGAGGCAGTTCTACTCTGTCCTATAGGGTTACTGTAAGTTGGAATCGACTTGACGGCAGTGGGTTTGGTTTTGGTGGCTGTTTTGCATCCTATGTCTCTGTTTGACAACCTTAGTGTAGAGTCTTAGATCCCTCAGGCTGGATGGGGAGGGAAGGGTGGGAGGAGTGGCATACAGACAACAGGACTGGCTAAGTGACCAGCCACTCAGACCCAGGCTGGGTGGAGATGGGGGAGGGGGCAAGGCCACCTCATGAGGTGTTCTGACTGGATGCTTGGCTGTGAAGGGCAGGAAGAGTCTGACCTGGGTTAGACTTGAGGATCCTGTGAGTCTGGGAGTTGGACACAGCCATGGGACTTAATATACTTTTCATCCCTGTGAAGTTCAGAGATTCAGGCTAGCCCCAAAAGGGGAAAATGTCCATCCTCTCCATGGCAGCCAGGGAGAATCTATAAAAACCTAAGTCAGATTTTGTCCCTACCCTGCTTAAAACCATCCCTGAATCCCTGTAACACTCAAAAGCCAAAATCTGAACAGTGGCCTTCAAGGCCCAGAAGGTCTGACTCCTGTCATCCTTCACCCTATTCTTCGCCCGCAGTTCCAGTCTAGCCACATAGGCCTCCTGGCTGGTTCTTAAGCACAGCAGGCCTGATCCTGCCTCAGGGCCTTTGCAATTGCTGCTCCCTTGACAGACACTCTCTTCCCCAGAGAGCCCTATGGCTGACTCACCTTCTTAGGTCTTGCCTCGAATCCCACCTTCTCCATGAGGCTTGTACTGACCACTCTATTTTAACACTTAAAAAGATTGATATAATTCACATATCATAAAATTCTTTTGAAGCATACAGTTTAGTGGTTTTTAGTATATTCAGAGTTGTGCAACCATCACCACTACCTAATTCCTGAACATTTTCATCATCCCGAAAAGAAACACCGTAACTATTGACAGTCACTCCCATTTCCCCCTCCCTCTGTCTCCTGGCAACCAATAATCTACTTTCCGTCTCTATGGATTTGCCTATTCTGGACGTTTCATATAAATGGAATCATAGAATATGTGGCCTCTATGTCTAACTTCTTTCATTTAGCATAATGCTTTTGAGACTCATCCATGTTGTAACCACTGGTCATCTAATCCGTTTTGCTGGCTGCCTTCAGCTCTTGTTGAAATTTGTTTGTATGTTTCTCTCATCCCTTTTCAGCTTTTAAGAGTCTCTGGAAAGTCGGTCAAGTTGTCCAGGACACCTCAGCTGCTGGGGTTTGTTTTCATGGCTCTCCTCTTGGAAATTGCTGGCTTCTCCTTTTCTACTTTGTTCTTCAAGATCCAGCAACCAGGACTCTGGTCAGGCCTGGTCCCAGGATAGAGGCTCAGGCCTGGGCTACTGGGCAAGGAGGAGTCCTTAAGGCTGATCCCTGGGGAGTCACTCCAGGCTCTGAAGAGAGGCCCAAGACAAAGCCAAGGTCCCTTACAAAAGACAGCTGGGATATCTCAGGAAGGAGACTGTTGTGGAAGGGAAGCTTCAGAGGCAAGATGACTCCCCAGGGACCCCTACTGCCTTTCTAGTGTCCCACCTGGACCAGGATCTCCCTCAAGAAGCCCCTGCATTCGACCAATGTGGCGAGGCGCTTCTCTGGTGCTTCACCCAATGTTAGTCCTGGAGGATCCAGTAGGTGACAGGCTGTGCAAAAGAGGGGTGGGCGTGCAGACCTTCCATAGACCCTGCTGTCAGTTCTCCTCCAGAGAAGCCCCTGCATGGGTGCCAGAAAGTGTCAAGGCCTTCAAGTGGAGCTCCAGCCTCATGGAGTGAGTGGCCTGTGGCAACACTAGATATTCACTTTGGGGAGAGGCCCTTTTTGTGCCCTGAGGGCAGGAAGATGTTTCAAAAGAGCATGCAGCTTCTCCAGTAGCAGTGTGCTCACAGGCATGAGAAACCCTATGTGTGTCCCAGTTGTGGCAAGGCTACATTGAGCACCAGAGGGCTCCTGTCAGTGAGAAGCGGCACAGGTTCAGGGAGTCGATGCAGTCTTCAGTCAACAGTCCAACCTGCTCAATTCTTGATACACCCATGCCAGCTCTGAGTGTGGCATAGCCTTTAGTGGTAGCTCTAAGATGTGGCAGCACTAGCAGTTACTCTCTGGAGAGAAGTGCTTCATCTGTTGTGACTGCGGCAAGGTCTTTTGCGCAACTCAGAGCGCATGAGCCAGCAGCAGACACACACAGGTGAGTGGCTCTCCAAGTCCAGTGTGTGCGGGAAGCACTTCAACCACTGCTCCAACCTCAATGAGTACAGTAAGCTGCACGCAGAACTACAAACCAAGGCCTGACTTTGTCCTTGGAAAGGGAGATAGACCTGAAGGCAAGATGTGTGGTGTTGTACACCCACAGGCTCAACAAAACCATAGCTGTCGAGTTGATTCAGACTCAGCGACCCTATAGGGCAGAGCAGAACTGCCTCATAGGGTTTCCAAGGCTGTAATCTTTATGGGAACAGACTGCCACATCTTTCTCCTGTAGAGTAGCTGGGTAGGTTACAACCGATGACCTTTCGGTTAGCAGCCAAGTTCTTAACCACTGTGCCACTAGGGCTCCTTACAGGATCAAGGAGAGTGGAATAGTTCCGCACCCCTGAGGGAGACAGACAGTGAGAAGGTAGGTGGGGGCAGTCAGAGGCTGGGTCACTGAATGCAATATACATGATGGGCCACTTCACAAAATTGGATGTCCCTGTGTAGGGCAGGATATTCTTAAGCGTGGGAGCCACAGAACAGATCCGGACAAAATGGGGTGACATAAATGGATAGGAGGCCCGACCATCTCATCCTGTTCAGGAGAGCAAACAGGGTCAGCACCACATTTGGGCCCAGGGCAGCCATGCTTCTCAAATGGGGTTGCACATATTACAATCAACTAAGGGAACTTGAACCACCCCCAGAGGTTCTGATTTCATCAGTTCTGGCGGGTAGCCCGTCCACAGGGACGTTTAAAAACCCTGTTAGTGTTTTCCCACCGCCTTCTATTCTACCTGAAGGAGGCTGGGAATGGCGGGTCTTTTCCGGGTCCAGACATTCTAGAAATTTGACTGGGCGCTTGGACAATCAATTATTGTTATAGCCAGTCACCCGCCTCGTTAGGGTCGGGATTCGGGAGGTTCGGGGGACGCCGTCCCCTTGGCGACGACAGGAACTCTAGCCCCGCCTATTTAGTGGCGCCTGTCACAGTTGCGATGACAACCAAGGGGCCTGTGATTGGTGAAGAGGTCTTCCCTAACGTCTTTCCCTCATAGTTGGAGCGGACATAGCCGGACTACGCTTCCCAGCAGTCCCCGCGTGGGCAGCCGCCCGCCTTTGCGGCTGTCTTGTTTTCTCAGTGCCGCGACGGCCCGGAGGGGGCGAAAGGCTCCGCGCTGCGTGCAGGGCGGGGACCAGGGGACCCGTGCGGGCCGCCTCCACCGAGTAAGTGGCATCCTGCACGGACGTGCAACTCCAGCCGGCTAGGCATGGGCCTCCGGGTGCCTAGCGTGATGCCGTCCCCTTCCTCTCGCACCGCGCGCCGGGCCCAGGGCTACGGTGCGACGCTGCCACATTTCCGGTCCGCTTCTCGGACTCCGGGCGGGTTGCGGTGCGACGGGCTTTCAGTTCCGGACGCGTCGGTTTTCTGTGAGTTCCGGCTCCCGCATTCTCACCTCCTGGACGGGGAGAGTGAGGCCCGTGCAGGGGAGGCGCCAGGCCCGGGACGTGTCGTGGCGGCCCTTGCCGATGCCCAGGACACCAGCTCCGGGACGTGGAATTCTGCGGGTGTCAGCCGTGAACACGTTAACCCACCTCTCAGTCCACTCTGCGTCCCTAAAGGTGGCTGGCTGCCGTGCGTCCCAGTCCTTTCCATCAGCACTCCTGGGGACGGTTAGAAGGCCGGGCGAGTACCCAGGAAGCGGGGCGTGTCCACTCGGAACAGCCACAATGCAGGGTCAGGAAAAGACTTCCAGGAACCTGCAGGAGGCTTGTGTGACGATGAGCCGGGGTCGGCCCTCCATGCCACGCTATCACCTTGGGCCATCGCGGGCCGAGTGGAGGGCTTTGAGAACCACGTGCACGGGGGATGGTCAAACTCCAGTGCGAAATGGCATAAAGCAGGCCTGGGTAACCCCCTGACACAATTTAATTTCTGGTTTAACAACCTGATGTGGCTTTAGGATCAGCTGCAGACTTTTCTGCTCTGACAAGTAGGAAGTCACTTGGCACATTGGCACATTTACTTGTGAGAGTTTTTCATTTTAAAAGTAATTTTATTATCATTGTTTACATGCGGTTTCCTCAGGATCTTGATTGAGCAATGAAGGCTTGAAAGTAGAGATGTGAGGAGAGAAGGGAAGGAAGGAAGGAGAGACAGACTGACTTGTTCTCTCACCTTTGCGTGTTTAGGGGAGTAGACGCAATAATTCTGCAGAGAGAGTTTAGACTGCACCAGAAGTGGAGAAAAAAAATTCTAGATAGTCCTTTCAAAGATTAAGATATTTATTCATTTATACAACAAAATATTTAATGAGCACTTACTACGTCACAGGTGGTGTGACTGAAGCCAGGGAGGGGTAGTGAAGTCAGGGAATGCGGTCGGAGCAGGGCTAGGCAGAGGGCAGCGCTGGGCAAAGGGCACGGATTAAGGAAGGTCTCCTGGCCTAGAGGACAGGGACACCGAGGCACAGGGGGCAGCAGGCTGGGCTAAGCCACAGGTAGAGGATAGGTGTCTTAGTTTCTTGTGACTCCTGTAACTAATTACCACAAACTTGGTGACTTAAAACAGCACAAATTTATTCTCAGTTCTGGAGGCCAGAAGTCTGAAATCAAGGTGTCAGCAGGGCCACATTCTCTCCAGAGACTTTAGGGGAGAAACTATTCTTTGCTTCTTGCATCTTCTGGTGGTTGTCTGCCTTCCTTGGCTTGTTACCACATCACTACTAACTTCAAAGCCAACATCTTCAAACCTTTGTCTCCATCTTCACAAAGCCGCCTTTTCTGTTTCCTAAATGTCCCTTTGTCTTTCTCTTACAAGGACACTTTTCGATTTAGGGCCTACCAGGGTAATCCAGGATGATCTCTTCTAGAGGTCCTTAACTTAATCACATCTGCAAAGACCCTTTTTCCAAATGTGACCTTTCACATTTACAGGGTCTGGGGGTTAGGATGTGGACATACATTTTTGGGGGTCACCATTCAACCCACTGCGGCCTCCTTCAGTGGAGCCTACCCAGTCATGGGTGACCATATGCTCTAGGCCACCTGTCCTTGGGCTTATGTGGGGCTATTGTGATTGGAAGATGATTAGCCAGGGAGCCCCAGGTGTCTTCTCCAACCCTGGCAGGGTCCTCAGCCTGTGGTCCCTGGAGGTTTGGAAGATCATATTGGGTACCTAGCCTGGGCCCCTGCTTTGGCTACCAGCTGTTGTGCAAACTGGGGCATGAGGCCTGCAACTGTGACCCTGCCAGGGCAGTGCAGCATTTACTGGAAACCCTGGGGCAGGAGTGTGGCAGGGGCTCAGGTCCAGTTGTCCCTCACATCCAGGACATGACAACCTGGCAAGGCCGGACATTGATTCCTCCAGAGACCCTGACCCTGGCTGTTCAGGCTTCTTTCTATGGCTGAACGCACGGTTGTGGAAGCACCAGCCTGTCACCAGGGATGATCAGGGCTGCAATATAACAGTGGTGCTACAGATGTGGGCCCCAGCCCTGTCCTGCCCTCTCAGCACTCGTGCTGCGGCTGCCGTTCCCCTGAGTGGGGAGCTGGGATCCATCCTGGGGTTACAGTCATGGGAGGAAGGGGGCAACAGACCCTACATCATTGTTTATGGTGGACACCCCCTCCCTGGCCTGGTGGGGCCTGGGATCCAAGGTTGGCAGTGTCCCTGGACTGATCCCCTTAGTAGAGGGTCCTGGTGGTTTTCTTAGGCTTTGCAGTTTGCCCCCTGCAGGGTTAGCGTAGCCAGGTGTTAAGCCTGGCTTCCCAGTGGCAGACAAGGAAACTGCAAAACCTGCGGTGCCCAGAGGGTGGAGGTTCAGGGCTGCAGGAGAGGCTGAATGAGATACGGAGGGGTGGGACTGCCCTGCATGGCTCTCCCTGGCTGGCCAACACCTGCCAGTGGGCACAGCCACACCTGTTAAAGGCAGAAGCTGAACAACATGGTGGTGGTAGGAAGCCAGCAGGCAACCTGGGTGTGGAGGACAGGGCTTCATGGGTCCTGCTGAGTCTCACCCTCACCCAGCCGCTGCTTCCTGTCTGCAAACCAGGTGACAGCAGTGCCGTCAGGTTTATGACACCACAAGGAATCTGCTCTGTGCCCTGAGAGTACCGCACAGGCAGCCCTCTCTGCACGGAGCCTGTTCTTTCCAGTGGGCGTGTCCAGCTTTGCACAAAGAGTTTTCTTCTGGAGACATGCTGTTGATACGAGTGGATTAAAGGACACCTGTAGGAGAATGCTGTCACCCCAGAGCTTCTGATGGGGCAACTTGGCTTGGTGTTCTGGTGTGCAGTTGGCGAGAAGTTAACTTTTTAAACCTACATATTTTGAAGATCCTTGTTTTTCTTATTACAAAAGTATTGTTTAAACACACACACAAACACACCTGTGTCCCAAGCAGTGCCATCACTGTGGCCAGGATCCACATGATGTCTTAGATGGTGCTGGGTGAGCTCTCTCAGGCTGCCCTTGGGCAGAGGCCCAGGCACACTGAAGACAGGAACAGTTCCTGAGTTGGGTGCATTTGGTGATTTTTTTCTTGAGATAATTTACAAAACAAAATCATTTTAAACTGTACAATTCAGGGTGGTTTTTAAGTTTTTTTTTAATAATTTTTTTTAGATTTTAGTATCTTCAAAGAATTGTGCAACCACCCCCACTCTCTTAATTCCAGAACATTTTCATCATCTCAGAAAGAAACCCTGTAGCAATTAGCTGTCACTCCCCATTCTCCCTCCCCCACCCCAGCTCCTGGCAACCACTAATCTATATTCTGTCTCTACAGATTTGTCTATTCTGACATTTCATATAAACAGAATCATACAATATATGTGATTGGTTTCTTTCACTTACCATAAGTATCAGTATTCATCTTTATGCTGAATAATATTTTTTCATATGGATATACCATATTTTGTTTATCCATTCATCAGTTGAACATTGGTGTACAAGTTTTTGCGTCAGCATAGATTTTCATTTCTCTTCAGTATATACCCAGGAGTGGAATTGCTGTTTATATGGTACTTCTGTGTTTAACTTTTTGAGGAACTTGGTTACTTATGGGAAACCCTGGTGGTGTAGTGGTTTAAGAGTTTGGCTGCTAACCAAAAGGTTCATATCCACCAGGTGCTTCTTGGAAACCCTATGGAACAGTTCTAATCTGTCCTATAGGGTCGCTATGAGTCAGAATCTACTCGACGGCAATGGGTTTTTTGGGTGGTTACCTATGGGGAATTGAACAAACGAGTGAGAATGTCAAGGCTTATGGGAGACAGGTTTCTCACTGTTGGAGAAAGAAGTGACATACAAGTAACCAAGTCTACTTGCTAGTTGGGCCTTCTCCACCTGATCCCTCCCTGCATGGCGGCCACACAGCTGAATCTCTTCCCCACTTGGTGCATTACAGTCACACATGGCCAAGTCTCTCCTTAGACATGACTGCTCTGAACTGCCAGGGCCAGGGTGCTCCAGTAGCTGGCAGAGAAGGAGGTGATGTTGGGGAGCAGGGGAATCATCAGGAGGCTGGTCTCTGGGGTCTGGGTGTGAGCAGTGGGTTAGGACGGGCAGGAAGGTGCTGGCTCCAGCGTTCTCATCCTACAGCCATCTGTCCTCACTTTTCCCTGGACTAAGGAGTGCTTGGGGCTGTCTAGTGAGTGTCAGTCGTGGGGTCATTTTTGGCCCAACTCTCCCTTTTTCCCTCCTGGGAATTGCCAACCTCGACATTTCTCTGCTCTTCCAGATCCAGTAACCAGGACTTCGAATTGGGGCCAGCCCCAGAATGGAGACTCGGGCCAGGGATATGGGGCAGGGAGGAGTCCCTGAGGCTGATCCCTGGGGAACCGCCATGGGCCCCTAGGAGAGGCCTGAGATGGAGTCGAATGCCCTAACGGAGGACAAATCCGGGAAGCGCCCCTTGCAGGAGGGAAACCTGTGTGGAGGGGCGGCCGGCGGCAGGACGAGTGCCCCTGGCGCGGGTTCCCAGGGCTGCGGTCTAAGCGTGAGCCCTAGCCCCACGACCCGTCAGAGCTCCGGAGCCGGACGACTTGTGTGGGACCCCGTGCGGCCCCGCCTCCTCTCAGGACCCCGACCGGGTCACCCCCGAGGGCCCGCACACGGTGGACAGCCCCTCTCGGTGCCCGGCTGGTCTAAGTGCCTGCAGCCAAAACTCCTATCCGACGCGGCATCTCAGAGAGCTCCGTGAGGAGCAGCCTCCTGCATGTGACCACTGCGGCGGCCAGGCATTGCCTCGGAGCTGTCCTGGGGGTCAGCCGCGTGGGGTCCTCACAGACAACCGGCCAGGCGAACGAGGGCCGGGTGCCCAGACCTTCCCCTGGACCATGCAGCCGAGTCCCCCGCAGCGGAGCCCCTCCGTGGAGCAGCCCCAGGCGTGCGAGTTAGGGGAGTGCAGCGACGTCTTTGCCTGGAGGGCTCCTCTGGCCCCGCAGGAGCAGATGCAGGCGGCAGAGGAGCCCCAGCCCTGTGGCGGGTGCGGGAAGCACCTCGGCCTCTCCAGGCAGCAGCAGCAGGGTAGCGCCACGGGTGAGGGCCCTCTGATGGGTCCCGAGTGCTGTCAGGCCGCAGATCCTCGCGCCGGTGCCCGGTACCCCCCAGCCCAGCGGCTATACACGTGCGACGAGTGTGGCAAGGCCTTTACTCGCACCTCGAGCCTGCTGCAGCACGAGCGCATCCATACGGGTGAGAGGCCCTACGAGTGCGCCGAGTGCGGCAAGGCCTTCGTGCGCTGCTCCGGCCTCTACCGCCACCAGAAGACCCACACGTCCGAGCGGCAGCGTCGCGGCCTGGTCCTGGCCCAGAGGGCCTTCCTCTTGGGGTGCTCAACCTGCGGGGACTGTGGTGAGGGGTGCCCAGGGACCCAGCGGGTGCCTACCTCCACTGAGGAGAAGCCCTACAAGTGCACCGAGTGCGCCAAGGCCTTTGGCCTCTTCTCGCACTTTGTGGAGCACCGGCGTGTGCACACAGGCGAGAAGCCTTATGCATGCCCCGAGTGCGGCAAGGCCTTCAACCAGCGCTCGAACCTGAGCCGCCACCAGCGCACGCACAGCAGCGCCAAGCCCTACGCGTGCCCGCTGTGCGAGAAGGCCTTCAAAGGCCGATCAGGCCTGGTACAGCACCAACGCGCGCACACCGGGGAGCGGCCCTACGGCTGCCCCGCTTGCGGCAAAACTTTTCGCGGCTGCTCTGAGCTGCGCCAGCACGAGCGCTTGCACTCGGGCGAGAAACCCTACATCTGCCGCGACTGCGGCAAGGCCTTCGTGCGCAACTGCAGCCTGGTGCGTCACCTGCGCACGCACACGGGCGAGCGGCCCTACGCGTGCTGCGTATGCGGCCGCGCCTTCAGCCAGCGCTCCAACCTCAGCGAGCACCAGAAGCGGCACGCGGGCCCTGCTGCACCCTGACCCGCTTGGGAGGATGGGTGGGTGGGTGCAGGCAGGAGGCTACGGCGCCAGCATAGAGCGTCCAGCTGTGCCCTGCAGGGTGAGGAGGGGCCAGCCTCCCGAAAACCTCACAAACCACAAACGTTTGTAATCGTTATTAAACCTCATGTTGTACACATGGCATCCACAGGTTTCCTGCCTGTGGCTCCTGCTCCAGAACTGTATTTGACCCCTTTCCACCGGAGGCTCAGCATGGGATCTAGATGAAGCAATGATAATATTGTATATGGAGCGCTGACTTAGCCCAGTGCGACGGGCAGCGGCCAGGTGGTGGCTGAGAGGAGCTAAGCTGACATTTTCCCTCCGTCGTGGCCCTAGTGCAAATGTGCCCACCCGATGACGTCAGCATCATCACAGGAGCTGTCCACCAATCCTGATGGACCACCCTCCTGAACACGTCCTGAAGAAGAGCCCACCCCTACTCTGTTTCCTCCCCAAATAAACCCTTGTGCCTACAGATCGGAGGAGCAGTCTTGGCGATGTAGGTCCTGGTGTGCTCCTTTGCTTGGCCAACCAAACAGTTTTCTTCTTTCGCTTTCACCCGACTTGTGTCTCATTGTGGCGCCAAGCGAGACCTGCAGGTCCAGTAACATATTTTGGCGAACCGGCCAGGAGCCTACTGCTTGGTGTTCAGGGCGTGCCGGTCCCGACCCAGTGAGGACCTCAGCAACCAGATATGGAACTGCTTGTTCAGTCTGGACCCCTCTTCGGACTCTGAGGGGGACACGCTCCAAACCCAGTGGTGACTCTGGAAAGCCAGGGAAGAAATCTGCAATAATCAGGTAAGCGCTATTTCTGGTGGATTCAAATCCTGGAAGGCCCCTAAGGTGGTCTGTGGTAGATAGGACTAGACCCCTGCCATCTGGTGGGTGCCCCTCTGGGTTGAGGGGATGTCCTTTTGTCTGAGTGCATCTGGACGTGTGTTCTTTGTTTGTCTTCCTGCAAGTATGTGGGAGTAAGAACATGGGTAATACTAAAAGCATTCCTGAGTGTTCACCCTTAGGGTGTATTTTAAAGAATTGGGATAAATTTGGCTATGATCCTATGAAAAAGAAGAAATTAATTGTCTTATGTAATAATGCTTAGCCCCAGTATTCTCTAGGGAACCAAGAAAGATGGTCCGTGAATGGATCACTGAACCGAAACACCATCCTTCAGCTAGATTTATTTTATACAAGAAATGGTAAGTAGGATGAAAAACATTATGTGGAAGCCTTCATGTCATTGTATAATAATGAGGAAACTCAGAAGGCTTGTAAAATCTGTGTACAAAGGAAAAGGAAAAGAAAAAGCCCACCGTGCCACCACTAGTGCTAGTAGCAGATGACCCTTTTGACCCCCTGGGGCTGCCATGGCCTCCTCCACCTTATCCCCCTTCTCCTGCTCCTGCCCCAGCTACTGTGGCATCCTCCAGAAGTGCACCTGGCTCTCCTCCTGGACCTGCACCAGTCGGGGGAGGGGCAGCCAGGGGAGGGGAAAACGGGCTGGCAGAAAGAGGCAGGGAGTGTGCTCCTCTCTGCCTTCTCAGCGACTGTTCTTTCCCGGAGCCTGGAGGGTGGAGAACTGAACAGGAAAGCAGGGCTGTCCAAATGTCCTGGGGATCTTCCCTTGTTTCCACCACATACAAGGGGAGGATGCCCTGTTGACGGACAAATATGGCCCAGGGTGCCACGGAGCTGGGACAGAGCCAACAGGAAGGGCTGGCCTCCACCAGTATCTCCTCTGCCAAACCCCAGTGGCAGACAGGGGCCTGGTTCAGGTTCATGTTGCCTTTAGTATAGTGGACCTGATTAACTGGAAGAACTACACCTCAGGATATTGCGAGGACCTGATAAAAATGTATGAGTTGTTCACTACTATCTTTAACTCTTTTGATCCCACATGGCAGACTGTCAATCTCTCTTAAGCACCCTCCTCTCCCTGGAGGAGAGGCAGATGGTCCTAGACAGGGCCTGAGAGGAAGCCCAGACACGACATGATGCTCAGCTGACTGGAGATACAGTTGATGACATCTTCCCCTTGAGACCCCTGCTGGGCTCACAGTCACACAGCAGAGTATGGTATGCTCACCCATTATCGAGACTGTCTTTTAGTGGGTCTTAAAAATGGAGTACCTAAGCTCTTAAACTGGAATAAGGTGTATGAGATTAAACAGCATAAAGATGAGAATCCTTCAACTTTCCTCGAAAGGATCTGTAGAGCCTTTAGACAATATACTGATCAGGATCTGGAGGACCCAGCAAATGCTCAGATGGTCAATAGTATTTTTATAGGACAATATGTCCTGAACATTGGGAAAAAACTTCATACGATAGATGGGGCAGTAACTATGAGTGTCGAATACCTGGTCAAGATGGCATTCAAGGCCTATAACAACAGGGAAGACAGACAGAAAGTGCCAGATTGCCCAATTAGCAGCAGCAGTACAGGCTAGGCCCCCTGAAAGGAGAAGACCTGCGGGCCACCCTAGCAGGGCCTGACTCCAGCCCCCACTGTGAAGGAACCAGTGTGCATATTGTAAGGAAGAGGGCCACTGGAAAAAAGAGGGTCCCAAGAAAAAGAGCAGGCAATGAGTAACTCAAATGCCAGCCCTCACTCTGGAGGAAGATTCTGACTAGGGCGGACTGGGGGCAGGACCTTGGCCTGAACCTCTGGTTATAATGAATGTAGAGGGAAAACCTACTCAATCTTTAGTTGATACTGGAGCTACACACTTGGTCTTCTCCATACCAGTTGGACCTCTGTCCAGACATAAGATCCCAGTAGTTGGGGTAGCAGGTAAGGAGGACACCCACCCATTTCTTCAGCTTCTTACCTGCTCCCTCCTCGGCAAAGTGAGAACTCTGAATCACTCTTTCCTGTATATGCCTGATTGCCCTGTCCCATTGTTATGCTGAGATTTATTAAATAAATTGCAGGCCGAAATACACACAGATGCATGTTCAAGTTCCAGTAGAACGGGTGGAAATCACACTTGCTGTTGTGTTCTGCTCCGCAAAATCAGGAACAAGAAACAATCTGTTTTCCTTGTCAAGCCATGATGGCAAAGATTAACCCGGTAGTGTGGGCCACTCAAAGACCAGGCAGGGCACACAGTGCAGTTCCAGTAAAGGTTGAGCTACTGTCAAGAGTAACCTCATCTAGGTTAAAACAATACCCAATAGGACAAGAGGCTTGGTTGGTGGTATGGACTTTAATACAGAGATATTTAGAATTTGGACTGCTAAGGCCCTGCATATCTGCCTTTAACACTGCCATCCTGCCTGTGAAGAAGAAAGATGGCTCCTATTGATTCATCCAAGATCTGTGCACCATTAACCAGGTAACGGTAACAGTACACCCCACCGTGGCTAATCCTTATACCTTGCTTTCGACACTATTACCTGCTTGGAAATTTTTCTCAGTCTTAGATTTAAAGGATGCTTTCTTCTGTATGGTTGCTATGAGTCTGAATTGACTCGACGGCAACAGGGTTGGTTGTTTTTGGTTTTCTTCTGTGTGCCCTTGGATTCCAGTAGCCAAGAGATTTTTGCCTTTGAATGGGAAGACCCATGCACTAGACCGAAACAACAATATTGCTGGCAGGTTCTGCCTCAGGGCTTTAAAAACAGTCCGACTCTGTTTGGAACCACCCTGGCCCGAGAGCTCCAACGGCTGACACTGACAGATGGCACCCTTGTTGCAGTATGTGGATGACTTATTGATTGCCAGCTCTGACGAGTTCAGCTGTGCAGAGAACACTGTGACTGTGTTAAACTTTTTGGCAGAGGCCAGGTATAGGTTGTCAAAAGAAAATGCCCAAATGGTCTAGCAGAAGGTCACTTATTTGGGGTTTATCATCAGTGGGGGAAAGCGGGAGCTGTATCCAAACAGGAAAGAAGCTATATGTAGACTAACACCCCCAGAGAAGCAGAAACAGCTTCAAGGGTTCCAGGGGATGGCAGGCTTCTACAGGATACGTATCCCTAATTTCGGGCTACTTGCCAAGCCGCTCGATGCCCTCCTAGAAGGAAAAGAGACAGGCCTGTTTCTTTGCACCAAACAAGAATGAACAGTATTCGCATGGGTTAAAAAGGCCCTACTAGAGGCCCCAGTGTTAGGACTCCCAGACTTGCATAAACCTTTCGGTCTTTTTGTGCACAAGCATCAGGGCATAGCTGTGGGAGTCCTCACCCAAAATCTGTGCTCCTGGAGGCAACTGGTAGCTTACTTTTCCAAGACTATGGACCAATCACCCGTGGGTGG
Organism: Trichechus manatus latirostris; assembly: GCF_000243295.1. Taxonomy (NCBI): domain Eukaryota; kingdom Metazoa; phylum Chordata; class Mammalia; order Sirenia; family Trichechidae; genus Trichechus; species Trichechus manatus. Next base: position 2,735,506 of record NW_004444112.1, read on the forward strand.
CCAGTGTGTCTTAAAGTGGTAACAGCTACTGTACAGGTCCTGAAGACAGCCGAAAAGATAACCTTGGGCCAAACTATTCAAATTCATGCCCCTCATTTAGCACTCACTATCCTGGAACAAAGGGGGAGTCATTGGCTATCCCAGAGTTGAATAACTCCATACCAGGCCTCTCTGGTTGACAATCCCAATGTGTTGGCCCAATCTGCTGTCGCTCTAAATCCGACCACCCTTCTCCCCACTCTGCCCTGGGAGACCCCATCCACTGTGACTATGTCCAGATGGTGGACCTGGAATATGCCAGCTGCCCATAACTACAAGATCAACCTCTAGTGGACGCTGACTTAGAGATCTTCACAGATGGAAGTAGCTTCGTAGAGGGTGGCCCATGGAGAGTGGGCTTCACAATTGTCAGCCACGCAGAGGTCCTTGAAGTGAACACTCTCCCCAACAGAACCTTGGCCCAAAGGGCTGAGCTGGTTGCGATGATCCAGGCTTTGCGCCTGGCCAAGTCCAAGTGAGTGACCATTTACACGGACTCAAAGTACGTATTTTCAGTTCTACATGCACACGGGGCTTTGTGGAAGCAGAAGGGGCTTTTGAATTCAGCCAATAAAGAAATCAAATACGGCCAACGGATTTTACAGCTCCTTGAGGCGGTGTTACTCCCTGCTGCTCTGGCTGTGGTACACTGCAAGAGACATCAGCAGGGAGAGACAGCAGTGGCCCAGGGCAACCGAAAGGCTGACTTAGAGGCCAAGCAGGTAGAAAAACAATAACCTCAGTAGTAGCTGCTGCCCTCTTCCCACACCCTAGCTTGCCACAAGCCACGGAAAACCCTGGTTACAGTGAAAAAGACCTTTATGTGGCCAATCAGTGGCAGCTTCAGAAAAAGGATAAGTGTTTCTGCACAAAGGATGGGAGGCTATTCATTCCACAACGTGGGATTCCCGGCATCCTAAAGCACCTACATGTGACTACCCATTACAGGCGGGAAGCAATGTATGATTGGGTAAAGAGACACTTTGTTGGCCAGAATTTGCAGGCTATTATCAGAGACATTAATAGACAATGTGTCACCTGTCAGAAAAACAACCCCAAGAACTTCTCAGCCGCACCAGTGGGGACCCAGTACCAAGGATATGTTCCAGGAGAAGATTGGCAGATAGACTTCACTAAGATGCCCCGGGATCCAGGTAATTACAAGTATCTGCTAGTGTTTATAGACACCTTTTCCAATTCGGTTGAAGCATTCCCCTGCAGGACTGAAAAGGCCACAGAAGTTGCCAAAAGACTGCTGGAAGACATCATCCCCAGGTTTGACCTTTGCCAAACCATTGGGAGTGACAACAGAACACATTTTACTGCTCAGGTCACGCAACTTGTAGCCCGACAGCTGGGGATTAAGTGGTGTCTTCACAGTGCGTGAAGAACCCAATCCTGTGAAAAATAGAATGAACCAGACTATTAAAACTCTTTTGTTCAAACTTTGCCAGGAGACCAAATTTACTTGTGTTAAGGCCCTTCCCTTGGCTCTGTTCAGGATTAGAGCTGCACCTTGAGCCAAACTTAAGGTAAGCTTTTTGAGCTTATGTATGGGCATCCCCTCCCCTGTAACTTTTGGGAGGGCTTAAGTACTTTGAATCCTGGAAACATTCTGGAGGGTGAAAACATGCATGAGCAAGGCCAGCTCATTATTAAAGAATATTTGTATTCTGTGGCGGGGATGCTTGACTCTCTTCACAGGTACATGACGTGGTAGATTCTTCCACAACCCGAAGTCCCTCTCCACATTTCGAAGCCTGATAGCTAGACATATGTCAACACCTGGAATGCTGCAGATCTGGCAGAAAGATGGAGAGGACCTTTTGAGGTGTTGACGTCAACCCCTACTGCAGTCAAGCTCGCCGGAAAGGGAGGGTGGATCTACCACTATCGCATCAGACCGGCTCCCACTCCCTATATCGACCAACAAACCCTGCAAAACAGACCCTTTGTCACGGTGGCCCTGCTGCTTATATTCGGGCCTTGTGTGTTTAACATTTTAGTAAAGTTTGTGTCTTCCAGGCTCCAGAAGTTCCATCTGCAGATGATGTTACAACAGGGATATTGCCCCATCTCCCCCGAACCGGTTACAGCCAGAGTCCAGTTCTATGCCAGCACCCCTAGCCAACATGAAGTAGTTACAGAAGAATGACCTCTGGCCCATGTCCCCATCTGGCCCAGGATTTGGACCTTATACAGGATCCAAATCCTGAAAAGAAAAGGAGGGAGTGAGATGGGCAGCCACCAGATGGCAGCTGGGAGAGCTAAGCTGCCGTTTTCCCTCCGTCGCGGCCCCAGCGTGACTGTGCTGACCCAATGACGCTGGCATCATCACGGGAGCTGTCCACCAATCCTGATGGACCACGCTCCTGAACACACTCTGAAGAAGAGCCCACCCCTACTCTGTTTCCTCCCCATATAAACCCCTGTGCCTGCCAGTCAGGGAGCCACCTTGGTGATTCAGCTCCCGGTGTGCTCCTTTGCTTGGCCAACCAAATAAAATTTTCTTCTTTTGCTTTCACCTGACTTGTCTTTCAGTGTCTCAGCAAGCAAGACCTGGAGGTCTGGTAACACCAGCGCTCTGTTCACATCTCAAGAGTTTTCTTCTCAGTGGGCATTCCTGTGCCTGCTGGTCCACGGGGGAGAGAGGTGAAGTGACTCCACAGGGCCATGATCAGATAATAGAAGCACAGTTTCAACCCAGGATCTCTCACGGTCTCCTTAGGTGGCTTCAGTAGCCCTCGGTGGCCTCAGAGTCCTCTCACACCCTCTCTTGTAGCCAGGCCCCTGGCTCCTCCCTTGGGTCTCTGAGAGGCCTCCTCTGGCTTCCCCAGACGTGGAGGGAGGGGCCCGGCACACCTTGTGACTCTTCCCAGGGCTAATGGTGGTAAGCCTGGGATCTAACCATGGAGAGGGCTCCGCTTCGAGGCGAGTGGGATTCCCAGGCAACCCGAGCCTGTCTGTATTGGTGGGTGAAGGCAGCTGCAAGTTACTTTGGATCCTGGCCTTTGGAATTCCGAGCCAAGTCACACATCCCAGAAGCCTCTGTGGTCTGTGAGGAAACAGCGAGAAACCAAGAGGCCACCACAGAGGTGCTGCCAGATGCCTAGAGTGGCATGTTGTAGATTTTTATATATCTACAGTATTAATCATGGCCATCCCCTGTGTTACAGAGTAGAGCCTCCCCAAAGGATTTTCTTGACTGTAATCTTTACAGAAGTAGTTCACCAGGCATTTCTTCCGATGAGTGTCTGGGTGGGTTCAAACCACCAACCTTTAGGTTAATAGCCCCAGCCAGACTGAGTTGGAATCAACTCTATGGCAATGAGATAGTATTAATATTCTAATTTCAATCCCTCACCACTCCATCCCCCACGCCCACCACCAAAGAAACACTCCCACACTCCCCACCCCAGAAACCAAGTTTGCAGCACTTACTACAGACCAGAGCTGTGCTAAGTACTCTGCTCTGAATGGTCCCCTTTGATCCTCACTCTAACTGGGTAGGCTGGGATGACTCTCACCCCATATTACAGACACTCAGAGAGGCTCAGCCAGAGCGTCACAGGAAACCCAGGTCCTAGGCCCTCAAGGCCTCCAGCAGAGTTCCCAGGGTGTGGCTTAAGACCCTGCAGCACTGCCCTGCCAGTCTGCCTCCCGGGGCTCCAGGATCCTGCCTCCACCCTTCCCAATGCTGCCTCAACCCTCTGAGCCTCAATCATGCTGGCATAGTGCCCCCTCACCAACCGACACCAAGTGGCAGTATGATGAGTGGAAGGAAGAAAAACTCAGAGGCCTGTGTATTTTGAAGAAGTGAATGTGTGCAGGTTTAATCAGCAAAACGTTCCCAGCTGGGTTTGGAGCCTGGGGGAGGGCCCCAGTGAAGTTCCCTTCACTTTATGGACTCCTGTACTGTAGCTCCTGACTCCTTCGGAGGAAAAGATGCCCGGGTCCTGTGGTGTAAGGTGACTGGGGGGTGAGCATTCCTGGAGACAGCTAGCAGGAGACCATGCATCCCTTTGTTAAATGGCTACTGTGTACCTGACCTGGCCCTAGGTTTTACATCTCCGGTGCTCTGTGATCCTCAAGGTGCTGTGGAGATGAGCGTCATCCTACGTTGCAAATGTGGCAGGTGTCTGCTTCATCTGACCTGGCCAAGTTCACACCAGGGAACGTCCCTCCACCCTCACCCCGGTCCATCTACCATCATCACTCACCTGGACCATTGCAGTGACCTGTGCCCTGGCCCCGCACCCCCAGTCTACTCCCCACACAGCAGGCGGTGGGGTCAGGGGCTGCGTTTGTAAAGCCCTGATCAGTTCATGTCCCTCTCCTTTCCTTTCACACAGAGTATCAAGTCCTCGCAGTGCCCTTCAAGTCCCTGCATGACTGGGCCCCATCACCTCCCTGACCTCATCTCCCACCCTCATGCTTTCCCCATCCCCATCCTCCCTGCTGTTCTTCAGTTTTGTAGCCATTACATAGTCAGGATGGACCACCACCCTGAATTTGATTCGGATGTCAAGACTGATGACAACACATGTATACTAAGAGAGTATACAAAGGTTTATTATTTACACAATGAGGCTTCCTTGGGAAGGCAGGGCAGCTCTCCCAAGCTGGTCCAAAAATGGCTTGAGAGAGCAAGTAAAGGAGACTGGCTTGGGGTTTTTGTGGTGGTTGGGGCTGGGGCCAGAGTGAGAGTCCCTGTGTGGTTTGAAACTCCCTCTTGTGCTAAAGAAGGGAGCACTCGTGCTTTCTTACCAGCTTGCCCAGATGTGGGGCAAAAAGGGAGGAGTTAAGCTTAAAAAATGTCAGCAGTCAAACATCAAAAAATGGAGTTAGTCTTCGGGAGTAAGGGAGAATGAAGAAAACAAGATACAAGGGAAAGATTCGTCCAAAGGACTAATGGACCACAACTACCATGGCCTCCACCAGACTGAGTCCAGTACACCTAGATGGTGCCTGTCTACTACCACTGACTGCTCTGACAGGGATCACAACAGAGGGTCCCCGACACAGCTGGAAAAAATGTAGAACAAAATTCTAACACTCACAAAAAAAGACCAGACTTACTGGCCTGACAGAGACTGGAGAAACCCCAGGAGTATGGCCCCCGGACACACTTTCAGCCAAAGATTAGATAGCCCCATAAAACAAAATGAGACCAATGGGGCACAGCAGTCCAGGGACAAGGACTAGAAGGCAGGAGGGGACAGGAAACCTGGTAATAGGGAACCCAAGGTTGAGAAGGGACAGTGTTGACATGTCGTGGGGTTAACAATTGTCATAAAACAGTATGTGTACTAACTGTTTAATGAGAAACTATTCTGTCTGTAAACCTTCATCTAAAGTACAATTAAAAAAATGGAGTTAGAATAGTACACTCAGGTACACCAGGCACATTCACACATGTTGTTCCATCTGGCACCTGCTTTGCTTGCTCACTTCCTTCAGGTATCCCTGCCCAAATGACTCCTCCTCTGAGAGGTTTTGGTGACTACCCTAACCCTCCTACAGCCTGTATGTGGCTTTGTTTTTTTGTTACTAGCACTCACCATCACCTGACATGATGATATGTTTATTCGTGGTCTCTCCCTTACCGGCAATATCCTCAAGCATGGGGCAAAGTCTGTGTTGCTCACGGCTGTGTCCCTAGCATTCAGGGCAGCTCTGGACCCATACCAGGTACTCAGTAAATGTTGGACAACTGAACAAATGAATATGGAAACAGATCTTGGCACCACTGGGCTATGGCATCCCTATCTGTCATGAGGATCATTTATTCACTTACATGAGTGTTTGGTCCAGTTGCAGACATTTCTAAAACATAGTGGCTTAAAGTAACAAAAAACACTTAATATCCTCAAAGCTTATGTGGGTCAGGAATTTGGGAGCAGCTGATCTGGGTTGTTCTAGTTCAGGGTCATTCATTGGGTTGTGGTCAAGCTGTCAGCCAGGACAGCAATCATCTGAAGCCACGACTGGAGCTGGAGGATTCACCAAGATGCTGACTTGTCTTTTATCTGGCAACCCTACTTCTACTGGGTGTTCAATCCAGTGCCAGCAACCCTTATGTGTGCAGTGACTGTACAGATAGGTGCTGGCAGACAGCCTGTCCTTCATCAAGCACCAGCAGGTGGATACCAGGGAGTGGCTCTACAGATGTGGACACTGCTGTCAGACCTTCAGGCACAGTAGGTCCGCTTCTGGCACTCAGGGTCTGTCCTGGAGAATGACCCTCTGTATTAGCTGACCATAGCTCCTTATAAATTAGCCCAAAACTTGGTGGTTTAAAACAACAATAAACAGTTATCATCTCACACAGTTTCTGTGGGTGAAGAATTCAGGAGCAGTTTGGCTGAGAGGTTCTATCTCCAGAATTCTCATGAGATTGCAACCAAGATGTTGGCTAGAACAGCAGTCATCTGAATTTGTTAATAGATGCAAAACTGGTCAATATCCACAGGGCAATAATCAATTGCATCTCCACCAGATAGCATTTATTTGCATTTTTATGGATAAAAGTCTTTTGCATTACTATCAGTTTTCTAAGACTACAGAGTTGGAAAATAGCTCAAAAACAATGAAAGTCTTAGATAACCCAGAAGGATGAGCGAGATAGCAAACCCAGTGTGGTGCAGTGAATTAGTTAATATGGCCCTTCTAGCCGAAGTCTTTGTAACTTCCACCAAATGACTGGGTGGGGTTATGCAAATGAGGTGCTTATGGCCCACTCAGGAGATTGGATGGCTTACTAATAATGTAAATAAGGTGCACAGCACGCTTGTGGGTGTGGGACCATACAGATAAGTTGTATGGAACCCTAATGAGGGGATTGGTTAGTTTTGCCATCCCGCTAGACTTAAAGGGAGACAGAGGGAGAGAAAGGAGTGGAGCTGAGCTGTAACACAGAAGAAAACAAAAGACGGCGCAGCAGCAGCTAGAGCAATAGGGCCATGAGAGTGCAGGAACCAGGAGACTGGCTCAAGACAGCTGCAAGACAGAGCTAGAGTTGTAACATTCGCTTGAGAAGGCCCCCAGCAGGCGCTGGCGGCAGAGAATGAGAAGAAACTGTCCTGATCAAGGAACTGCACCCTGAGTTGTTCTTGTTACTTCCAACTTGATCCTGATCCTGAGTTGTAACCTGTTACTTCCCTAATAAACCACTTAACTGTAAGTACAGTTCGTGAGTTCTGTGAGACATTGCAGGGAATTACTGAACCCAAAGATGGGAGGGAAAGTACTGAGGGGAGGGGAGAATAGTTGATGTTAGAGATGATGGAGTGATACAACGGTTTGGAAAAGTTGGACCTTTGGGACATCTTTAACCTACGCCTCATAGGAACTAGCTTTGTGCTGATCCTTATAAAATAAATTATTCATTTACCCAGTAATGCTAGGTTTTTTTTCCCCCTTGCCATTTCAACTCTTTCACATTTTTTTCTGATACTGCCCTGACTCATCCAGTCATCTCTGGGTTGGGTCTCAAAAGAAGAATGTGGTAGGCAGCCTTCTAACATAACTCCTAATGACCTTTGCCTCCTGATAGTCACACCTTTGTGATTACCTTCCCTTGAATGTAGGCTGAACTTAGTGACTTGGTTCAAATGAATAGAGTATGGTAAATGTGATGGGATGTCACTTCTGTGATTAAAACCCAAAAAACCTATTGCTGTCAATTCTGACTCATAGAGACCCTATAGGACAGAGTAGAACCACCCCATATGGTTTCCAAGGAGTGCCTGGTGGATTCGAACTGCGGACCTCTTGGTTAGCAGCTGTAGCTCTTAACCAGCCACTAGGGTTTCCACTTCCATGATTAAGTTATGTAAAAATGGCGGTGAGTCAGACCTCCTCATCTAACTTCAGGGGGAGAGAATCAACATCAGCATCAGCCCAAAGCTGATTCCCACGAGGTGGAGGTCAGGCATACCTCCACTCTTCAACCTTTTTTTTTTTAACGAATTCTGACACCAATCGTCCCTCCCACAGCACTCTATACTTATCTGCTGGGTTTCACAATTTGTTGCAATGGCCACATAGAACTCACAGACCATATTCAGGATTATGGAGCTTACTACGGAAGTAACAGATTACAACTCAGAATCAGGTTCAACTTGGAAGTAACAGGAACAACTCAGGACACCGTTCTTTGATCAAGACAGCTTCTTCTCAGCCATGCCTGCAGACAGGCCTCTCAGACCTTGGCCTTCGCTCTCGACTTTCTCTGACCTCTGCCCAGCTTGGACAAGTATTACAAAGTTCTTTATTTCCACTGATAAGTGCCCAGAAGCACCCCACTCTGCCAGGAAACCTCCTGCCCAACAGTGTAGAGCTCTCACCCTGAGGGTCAGCGAGCCTAGCTTGCCAGTGTCATGCTGCTGCCATCTTGTTCCATCTTCAGTGTTACAACTCCTTTTCCTGGGTCTAGGAGGTTCTCATTGCAAGGACTCCAGGTCCAAAGATGAGCTCTGCTCCTGGCTCTTCTCCTTGATAGTAGTAAGGTCTCACCCCAGCCTATGGGATTGGCTCACTTTAAGTCTAGTGGGATGGCAAAACTGACCAATTCTCTACAAGGGATCCATGCACATTATTTGTACTAGCAAAACTGTCCAATCCTTCTGGTGGGCCACTAGCACTTTATTTTCATAGTCCCACCCAATCATTCTGTGGGAGTTACAAAACTATGGCTAGAAGGGCCATATTAAAGCAATTCACTGCACCGCAGGTTATAAAAGACTGAATTTTTTCATGCTAGCTGACTCTGTTTATTGCCTTCTTGACTTGCAAGCGTTGGTGAAGCAAGCTCCCATGTTGGAGAGGATTATATGGCAGGGGCCTGAGTGTGGCCTCCAGCCAACAGCTTGCAAAAAAACTGAGGTTCTTAGCCAAACAACCGATGAGTAACTAAACCAGCCAACACCATGTGAGCTTGGGAGTGGGTCTCTCCCCAGCTGAGACTTGAGATGACTATAGCCCAGCCAATTCCACCTAAGAGAGACTCTGAAGCAGAGGATACAGCTAAGTTGTGCCTGAATCCCTGACCCACAGAAACAGGTAATATTTGTGCATTATTTTAAGCCACTATGTTTTGGGGTAATTTGTAACACAGCAAAAGATGACATTCAAAGAAGCAAGAGACAAACAGGTCATTGTTAAAGACACAGCTACCACATTGTTCAGCTAATCAGGATGCCCGTCAGCCTGAATATGTGAGGAAACAGCTGTCCATTTTGTCAGTTGGTGTAGACCTGCTGTTGTGTGGGAAGAGAAAAAGGAGTAGTTAATGCTGATCCTCTGCTCAATTAACCAGGCCTGTGGGTCAAGGAAAAGAGCTCCACCTCTGTGGGTGTGAAGCCAAGCACCCTGATTCGAGAAGAGCCTGTTTTAGAAGCCACACAGCACATGACACCTTAGTTGTAAGTAACAGAAAACCACTCTCAGGCTGGCCTAGACACAAAGGAAATTTAATGGTCTTCAGAAAGAAAAAAGTAGCCCCTGAAATCTAGGAACTGGCCTGACACTCACAACAAGACCTTGGTGTTATTAGGAGATATAAGTTGGGTCATATGCCAACCCAAGGCCAATTATGATGGCGAGGAGGATGGAACCCCCGATTAGGTGTATGACTGGGTCACATGCCCACCCCTGCCCAAACAATCTGGACCGAGAGTGGAGGGTTCCCCAGAGGTAATTGAGAACATTCTATACGAGGGAAAAGTGCATGGATTCTAGTGCGGACACATTATTCCCCAACATGAAAAGCTGGGCCAGCACATGAGTATGTGAAATGCAGGCTGGGGCCCCTCACTGATGAGATCCATGGGCGTTGGAAAGGGCTTGGTTCCTGGAGGAGAATGGACAAGGGTGAGGAAAAGAGGCTCTCTCCAGGCCTGGGAACAGCTCTTCCTGCAGATCTGCCTCCTGTGTCTGAGATCCTGGCAACCCTGTAGGAGCAATGTGTACCCAAGTGGCTCTTCCCTAACCTGGGCAGCCTCACCTCGCATCTGAAAGGCAATACGCAACCCATGTTCTGAAGCTTAGGTCCTTCCTCATTCAAAGCCTCATGACTCGTTGGGACGAGTACCGTCGTGAGCGTGTGTGTGCGTGTGTGCGTGCGTGCGTGCGCGCGTGCGTGCGTGCGCGTGCTTGTGCGTGTGGAAAAGGGCCGGACGTATCCAAGGCGACGCTAGCCGCTGGAGCCGAGCCGTCCCCATAGGAACCGCAGGACGCGCGCCCAGCATGGGCCGGCTCCAGCCGCTGCGCAGGCGCGTAACTGCTCCGCCTAACAGGACTGCGCCTCCCAGAAGGCCCCGCGACCACCCGACAACCCGCCCCCACAATTCCGCTTCCCTAGAGGCTCCTCAAGCTGGGGCCGAAGCCGTGAGTCTGGTGGAGGGTCGTCGTCCACCCAGGCTCAAACTCCCTCCTGCAGCTGTCGTCGTCACTGCTGTCACCGCTGCGCGAGACAGGCCGGGGATCCAGGAGTGGCACTCTGGGATCACTGAGAGCGAGGCCTCTGAGCCCACCGAAGAGGTCCAGAAGTGGCCGCGGTCAAGGCGGAAGCGCAGCGCCGCGAGTGACTGTGGGCAGGCGCTCCCCCCACGCCCTGCCCCCTGTGTCGCAGCGGATCGTTTCTTCCTCGCCCGCTGCTCGCTCATTTGTGAGCCCCTCAGTCGTTTACTTGTGTAGTGTCCCTTCCGATTTCTCATTCATTCGCTCATGCGTCACTCATCCCGCTCCCGGATTCCGCGCTTTGTGCTCTAGGCCACGTTATTACTTACCCCGGTCATTCATTAACTAAATTAAGAAACCGATTCCCGCGCCGCTTC
>NW_004444112.1:2747276-2749141 GCF_000243295.1 Trichechus manatus latirostris
GAATCATATGATATGTGTCCTTTTGTGTCTGGCTTCTTTCACTTAGCGCAGTGTTTTCAAGGTTCATTCATATTGTACATTTATCAGTATTTAATTTATTTTCATTGTTGAATAATCCATTGTATGGCTATATCATTTACTTATGCATTCACCAGTTCACGGACATTTGGGTTGTTTTCACCTTTTGGCAATTATGAATACTGCTGCTCTGACATTTGGGTACAAGTTTTTGTGTGGACATATGTTTTCATTTCTGTTGGGTAGATGTCTAGGAGTGAAATTGCTGGGTCATATGGTAAACTGTATGTTTCACAATTTGAAGAACTACAAGTGTATTTTCCACATTAGCTATGCCATTTACATTTCCACTACCATCTGATGACTTTATGTGTGTGTGTGGTAAAAAAAAAAATACATATAGCAAAACATTTGCTGTTTCAACATTTTTTACATGTGCAAGTCAGTAACATTAATTTCCATATTTTTTACGCAAATAACACCTTCTGCGTTTGTTTGCCAACCAACTGTATCCTCTGCCATGTAGTATTTTCATCATGAGCTATGCTTTTTTTTTTTTTTTAACAGCAGCATGTGAAAAAAATTGGTATAGTGGTGCTTAAGAAAATACCTTGCATTGGGGGGAAGGGTGCAGTTGGCAAACAGAAGGTGCACATTATTTGTGTAAAAATATGGTACTTTCATCATGCTGTGTAACCATCACGTTTCCAAATTTTTCCATTACCCTTAACAGAAACTCAGTGCCCCCTAAGAAATGACTCCCCCTTTGCTTCCCTTCCCTGCCCCCTGGTTGTTGTTGTTAGGTGCAACCTTATGTACAACGTAAGATTCATTGCAACCTTATGTACAACAGAATGAAACACTACCCAGTCCTGGACCATCCTCACAATCGTTGCTATGTTTGAGCCCATTGTTGCATCCCCTGTGTCAATCCATCTCGCTGAGGATCTTCCTCTTTTTCGCTGGCCCTCCCCGCCACCCCCTCCCCCGTAACCAGTAATAAACTTTGGTCTCTATACATTTGCCTATTCTAGATATTTCATATATGTAGGATTATGCAATACTTGTCCTTTTGTGACAGACTTATTTCACGTAGATGTTTTCAAGGTTCATCGATGTTGTAGCATGTATCAGGACTTTATTTCTCTTTATGGCTGAGTAATAATTCTGTTGTATGTATACACCACATTTTGTTCATTCATCTGTTGATGGACATTTAGATTGTCTCCACCTCTTGGCTTCTGGTAACTTTATAACATGGGGTGGGCAGTCAAGGGAATCCATCTGCTGGTCAAATCCAATCCCTGGCTGTCCAGTGTTCAGCCACCTCTTTGGGCTTTCTCTGTGGGGGATGAATACAGGAGACAAGGAAGCCAGAACAGGGACCCTCAAGACAGGCAAGAAGAGGGGCCATTGGGAGACAAAGACAGCCACCTCAGTGTTTTCCTCAGACACATCGACACACAGGTGAGCAAAGATGCTGATGCTCAGGGACAGAACAGTAGATACCCTCATCCTAACTCACTGACACATGGATGGACACAAAGGGCACAGACCTGCAGGTCCCACTTTATCTCAGGCCAACCTCAGCTGTGTTCACAGGCCCACCTCTGTGTTTCCAGGTCCAGAGGGGGTGCCCTGGACCATGCGGCCACCCTTCCCTCCCCAGGAAGGGGTACGATGGCTGCCCAGAGGAGCAAGGCATCAGTTCTGGCTCCCCAGATCACCCAGGGTCTGCCCACACTGATGGCAGATGAACTCAGCCCAGAGACCCCTGGCCAGCGCTTCCGGTATTTCTGATACCAGGAGGTGGAGGGGCCCCGAGAGGCCCTGGCCTGAGCTGTGCC
>NW_004444112.1:2750812-2752443 GCF_000243295.1 Trichechus manatus latirostris
CCCCTTCACCACACGGCTCTTCGTCCCTGGAGTTCTCCGGGTTCTCAGGCATTTTCCTCCTTTCTCTCCTGTTTCAGATCGCAGTGCCAAGGTGGATTCCTCGGGACACTTGGCTCCTGGGGAAGGGGACGCTCCCTGGAATGCACTGGAGACTAACTCGAGGGGTCCTTGTGAGGGGGCTGCGTCTGGAGGCCACTGGGCCTGGGAGGACCCCTCAGAAGGAACAGGGGAGGCAGCGTACAGTCAGGAGCAGGGGGCCATGCTGAGGGCCACAGCAGACCAGGGAGACCCAGGAGGGAAGCCGGAGCCCACGGACTCCTTTCAGGCCAGGCCCCAGAGGGATGAGAAGGACCTGGTGCCGAGCCCTCCGCCCCTCGCCGGGGAGCGGGGCTGCTGGTGCAGCGAGTGCGGCAAGACGTTCAGCCAGAGCTCCTACCTGCTGCAGCACCGGCGCGTGCACACTGGCGAGAAGCCGTACACCTGTGCAGAGTGCGGCAAGGCCTTCGCCTGGAGCTCCAACCTCAGCCAGCACCAGCGCATCCACACGGGCGAGATGCCATACGCATGCCGCGAGTGCGGCATGGCCTTCCGCGCGCACTCACAGGTCACCCACCACCAGAAGACACACAGCGGCGTGAAGCCCTTCTGCTGCTCCGACCGCGGCAAGGCCTCCGGCCGCAGCACCACGCTGGTGCAGCACTGCCGCACGCACACGGGGGAGAAGCCCTACGTGTGCCCTGAGTGCTGCAAGGCCTTCAACCAGAACTCTAACTTCCAGGAGCACCGGCGAGTGCACACGGGCGAGCGGCCCCACGCCTGCCTGGCCTGCGGCAAGGCCTTCAGCCAGAGCAACCTGGCGGAGCACCTGAAGATCCACGCCGCCGCGCAGCCACACGCCTGCCCCGACTGCCGCAAAGCCTTTCTGCGCGCGGCCGGCCTGCGGCAACACAGACGCACCCACAGCGGCGGGCGGTCCTTCGCCTGCGCCCACTGCGGTAAGCGCTTCAGAGACAGTTCGCAGCTGCTGCAGCACCAGCGCACGCACACCGGCGAGCGGCCCTTCGAGTGCACTGAGTGAGGCCAGGCCTTCGTCGTGGGCTTCAACCTGGCCGAGCACCGGCGCGTGAACACGGGCGAAAACCCCACGCGTGCGCCCAGTGCGGCAAGGCCTTCAGCCAGCGCTCCAACCTGCTCAACCACCAGCGCATCCACTCGGGCGCCAAGCCCTTCGCCTGCGCTGACTGCGGCAAGGCCTTCAAGGGCAGCTCGGGCCTGGCGCACCACCGGCGCACCCACACCGGAGAGCTGGCCTTCGCCTTTGCCTAGTGTGGCAAGCCCTTTCGCGGCAGCTCTGAGCTGCGCCAGCACCAGCGCCTGCACTCCGGGGAGAAGCCCTTCGTCTGCGACGACTGCGGCAAGGCTTTCGTGCGCAACTCAGAGCTGGTGAGCCACCGGCGTACGCACACGGGCGAGCGGCTCTATGCGTGCGGCGAGCGCAGGAAGCTTTTCAGTCACCGCTTCAACCTCAACGAGCAGCAGAAGCGGCACGCGGGCCCCGCCGCGTCCTGACCCGGGAGGGTCCTGAGCCAGAGGCTGGGCCAAACTGACAGGCCGTAGGGCTCAAGGTCCCG
>NW_004444112.1:2753594-2754724 GCF_000243295.1 Trichechus manatus latirostris
GGAGGTGCGACCCACCTACACTTGCTCCACCACCCTTGGACCTCTTCTGGTGGACAACTGCTTATTCTGGGGACAGTTCCAAGCCCTGCCCCTACCCAATCTGTGAATCGAAGCCCCTGTCGCTGACTCTGGGCAACTCTCTCTGCTGTCCATCCCCCTGCTTACTGCTACAGCACAGTCTTCTCTTGAGTGGACAAAGAGGGAGTTTATAGTGGTTGGATGATAAAAGGAGTTTTGGCCCAAGCTTGTCTCCTTGTGGGCTCCCCAGTTCCTGGATGGATAATTGGAAGGGACATACTCAGCAACTGGCAGAATCCCCACATTGGTTCTCTGACCCATGAGGTGAGGGTCCTTGAGGTACGAAGGGCCAAGCAGAAGCCTCTGGAACGTCCCCTCTCCAGCAAGATGGTAAACCAGGAGCAATATCACACCCTTGGGGTGGGTAGGGATTGGATTGCAGAGATTAGTGGCACTACTCAAGACTTGAAAGCAGCAGTAATGGTACCTATCACATTCCCATTTGATTCGCCTGCTTGGCCTGTGCAGAAGGCAGATGGATCCTGGAGAATGATTATGATTATAATGAATGTTCTCAGGTTGTGACTCCAATTGCAGCTGTTGATCCAGATGTGTTATCTTAACAGGAGCAAATCAACTCGTCTCCTGGTATAAACGTGATAAGATTCCCAGGTCCATCTGAATTCACCCAAACAACCTCATTCCAGGCCTCAGGGTCCCACTGCTTCCCAATCAATGCCATAACTTTCACATATAAAAGTCCAATTACTGAATCTGTGAATTCAGCTTAGGTTGTAATTCTGCAATGCACACAATTAAATTTTGTGTCTAAGTTTTAGCTATATTTTCCCATTGGCTACAAGAAGTAAAACATTCCTTTAGGGCCATTCTAGAAGCTTTCTGGTTCTCTGTGTCTTGAGCTAAGGATTTCAAGCCCCAAGCTTGTCCTTTTCATTCTATAAACTCTCCAGTGTTGTCACAAGCAGCCAGCCCACCCTATAGTCCATATGATCATCATTCCTGCCATCCGCTGTCCAATGAAGCAGGCATTTGATCTCCCAAAGCGGTGGCTTCAGTGGGCACCTCATCTCCATCTATCCCAGTTTTCTACT
>NW_004444112.1:2755514-2779545 GCF_000243295.1 Trichechus manatus latirostris
GGAGCTAAGAGGAGGATGCAGCAAGGAAGGTGCTGGGAGTCCCAACAGAAACTGACAGCTGAGCCTCCCCACTCGCTTGCTGCCAACACCATCCCTGCAGATCACTGATCTAACCATGCCGCTGCCTACCTAAGCACCCCTCGGCCAACTGGCTGAGGTTCAGCCAGTGTTTGGTAGTCTGACCACCACATTTTGTCCCTTCTCTGAGCTCTGCTCCTCTGGCTCAACCACCCATATTTGCCTGGGTGCCATAACCTGAAGGCATCACCAGGCCATGGCACCCTATGATCCCCTCTGTAAGGAATACCTCCTCCCCAAGCTCCACTCTAACACGCAGACTCCCTCCAGGAGCTGGCTCCGAGCGGGGTCAGGGAGCATGTAGCAGGTGCTCAGCCAACGGAAGGAAAATTGAAGACATCAGGAGTCTCTCCATGTCTTAGTCTGGGTTCGCTAGAGGAGCAAAACCAGTGAAGCATATATATAAATATGTATAGAGAGATTTACTTCAAGGAAATAGCTCACACAATTGTGAGGAAATGGCTTACACATTTGTGGGGGCTGGCAAGTCCCAAATCCGTGGGTCAGGTGGCAGGCTGGAGGCCTCTGCTGTTCCTGGGGTTGTAGGGGCTGGCAAATTCAAAATCTGCAGGTCAGGCAGCAGGCTGGGGACCTCTGGAGGTTATGTCCCAGGAACTGGAGGTCAGGTAACGAGAAGCGCGCAGGGTCAAGAGAGAATGAGCTTTGCCAGAACATCCGTTTATATACTGGAGGCAGGCCACACTCCCAAGGAAACTCCTCTTTCAAAATGATTTCAAATCAGATCACATCATGGAATGTGATTACATTATGTTACATTATGGAAGAGCAATCCGTCCTGGATCTGCCAAACTACTGAGAATCATAGTCTAGTCAAGTTGACACATAACATCAACCATCACGCCACAGCTGCCTGTTCCACTCAGCCAGAAGCCCCCGCAGGGCCCCACCAGGTCCAGGTCCCTATCACGTCTCTGAGCTCCCCCACTACTCTGCCCCTCACCTCCTCCACTCCTACCATCCTGGCCTTTGCACTGGCTGTTCCCTCTGCCTGGAATGCTTCTCTCCTGGCTGTCCAAAGGGCCCTATCTCCTGGCCTAATTCAGATCTCTGCTCCCTGAGAAGACTTCCCTGCCCCTCCAATTCCACGTGGGCACCCCAGTATCCACCACATCATTGTAGTTTATGTCGTTCGTAGCATCTGCTCTCTACCTTCTTTGTCTCCCCCACTAGACTTGCCTCCATGCGGGCAGGGCCTGGGTTGACAACTGCCTGCTGTCTTCCCTGTCTGGCACACAGTAATGCTAAATAAATGCTTGTGGAATGAATGAATGAAGGCAGGGAGGTGGGAATGCATAAGCAGGCAGGTTGCTGTGGGCCCCATCCTAGTAGGAAGCCCTGGTGGTGTAGTGGTTAAGTGCTTGGCTGCTAATTGAAAGGTCAGTGGTTTGAACACACCAGCTGCTCCGTGGGAGAAAGGACCTGGCAATCTGCTCCAGTAAAGATTACAACCTAGGGGCCCTCAGGGCCTGGGTCAAGGCCTCTACCTGCAGTGCCTGCTTTGGGGGTTCCTCACCACCATGGGTCACCTGGGACTGTGTGAGGTACCCTAGACTGACTTCAGTGACCGCAGAGACAGGCTGAGAGGGCCTCTGGGACCGTGAGGGTCTCGGCTTTGGGGATTGGGATGAACAAACCTGGGTCTGGAGGAGTCAGGGGCTACTCATCCCCAACAGCATTCAGTGCCTTTGGTGAAGGCTGCCACTGCTCACCTGTTCAAGCCACTGCCCTGGCTCAGCCCCATTGTCGTCATCATCAACCACCCAGACCATTGCACTAGCCAGCTTGACGGTCTCCCTACCCACCTGGGTAAAGTAGGGATCTTGAGATGGGGAGATTGTCCTGAACAACACATCTTCAAAGGAGCCCTGGTGGTGCAACGGTTAACAACTCAGCTGCTAACCGAAAGGTCTTTGGATGGAACCCACCCAGGGTCTCCACAGGAGAAAGACTGGTCATCTGCTCCCATAAAGATCACAGTCAAGAAAACCTATGGAGGTAGTTCTACTCTGTCACATGGGGTCACCATGAGTCAGAATTGACTTGATGGCAGGCCACAACAACATTATTTATTATTAACTATTGTTATGGCTGAGAATCCTGCGGCTCTGGTTGGTCTCCGAGGGAACTCTTTGCCCTCACCCATACAGGCTCCCACCCTCGCCTTCCTGGAAGTGCAAACAAGCAGGGAGAGGTCAGTGCCCCACCCCCTGACACCGTTCTTGGCCTTATCACCCAGGACATTCACCCCAGACACTGGGCGGCTGGACAGAGGACTGATCACCATGTCTGTGCTGGTGGTCTCCCTGCTGCTTTGGGGTGAGGCACCCTGAAGCCTGGGGCCCTCCAGTGGGAGGGGTGGGAAGGACAGGGGTGGGGGTTTCACAGGCATTGTCTCCACAGGCCTCTCCCTGGGTCCAGCCACTAAGGCAGCCACATGTGAGTACAAGGGTTGGGGGCTGAGGGTGGTGGACACACACAGCAGATGAGCCCCTGGTCCTGGAGTCAGCGTGGTGACCCTGGTCCCCTGTGCAGATATTGACACCCGGCCGAGCCTATGGGCAGAGGTCGAATCCCTGCTGGAACCCTGGGCCAACGTAACACTGACGTGCCAGGCCCACCAGGGCAGCCTGGAGTTCCAGCTGTTCAAGGATGGGGTGGCCCAGGAGCCCGAGCACCTACTTGGTATGGAGCACAAGTTCCTTCTGGGAGCAGTGACCAGTGAAACCCGTGGACTCTACCGCTGCCGGACGGGCATGGGCGGCAGGTGGACAGAGTTGAGCAACCTGGTGGAGCTGTCTGGGGCAGGTGAGCAGGGACCCTAATGGGGGACCGGGAGGCAGTGGGAAGGGGACTGCTGGGGGCCTCCCTTCAACTACTCCTCGCCCTCCCTGTCCTGGTCTTCCCGCCCACCTCCTGAGGAACTAGGTGGCCTTCGCCAAGTCACGTAATGTTTCACAGCCTTGGTTTCCCCATCTGTAAAATGGAGATGATATTCCTACAGACCCCAGAGGTTGTGAGGAACAGAAAAGTAAATCCCCAGAAAAGGCTTAGGGCAGGCCTGGCCCACAATAGGGGCCTTATACATGGGCCTGCTTTATGCACCTCTCTCCGCTTGTCCCTGCCTCCCTTTCCCCCATTAATGCCCTCCGTCTTTCTAGTTTCCGTTACATTTTCCTGAGCGAGGGGGTCTGGGTCCATTCTGACAGCTCACCTTCTCTGAGTTTCACGAGACTGCATATCATCCTTACGCATTCTGCAGACTCCCTAGCCCCACCCTTGCTCTCGGCTGAGCCAGTGTCTTGGATCACTCGGGGCTTGGATACAACTCTGGTGTGCCGCGGGGGGCTGCAGGGTGTGACCTTTCTCCTGAAGCGGGAAGGCGATGATGAGTTTCTGGAGGTGGCTGAGGCCCCCAAGGACACAAAGGCCACTTTTTTGGTCCACCGTGCTGGCAACTACAGTTGTAGCTACCGGACTTATGCAGCAGGCAACCTCTCAGAGCCCAGTGCCACCATGAGGATTGAGGAGCTAGGTGAGTGCGTGGACCACCCTGGAGTGCTTCCTGGTGTGGAGGCTCTGGAAGGGCGGGCTGCATTCTCTTTGCCCCCCACCCTGAATACCCCTCCCGCTCAAGATGGAGTCGGAGAAATGGTGGCCATACAGTTGCCTGGCCTTGATAGTTGTGTAGGAGTTTGCCACGAGGAAGTGTGTTCCTGGAGAGGTAGTGGGGAGGGCAAGGTATCGAGGCTGGGCAGACGATAATTTCCTGGGGGAGGGGAGTTCGCTCCCACATAACCGTCCCTACCTTGCAGAGGCACCACCCCCACCTGCGCTGAGCCTCCAGAGAGAGACCACGGCAGTCCTGCGCCCGGGCACCCGCGCTAGCTTCCTCTGCGTGGCGCCCTTGAGCGGTGTGGAATTCCAGCTGCGGCGGGGGGAGGCCTCACTGCTCGTAAAGATGAGCTCCACCAGCCCAGATCGAGTTTTCTTCGACATGGACACGGTGGCGCCCAGCGAGAGCGGCCTGTACACCTGCCGCTATCGGCTGCGTGAAGGGCATGCTGCCTGGTCCATGGACAGCGCACCTGCGGAGCTGCTGCTGAGCGACGGTGAGCCCAGTGGCCAGCAGGGGCAGGGCCCGGCCCGGAAGCCTAGGGAGCTCCGTCCTGAGGGGTCGGGTGGTGGAGGAAAAGGGACAGGGCTGGGTCGCGCCTGAGTGCAGAGCTCTGGGTCCAATCCGGACTCACCTGCCGGACAGGCCTCATTTTTCCCATCCGAGAATGGGGTGATGACCACAGCAACCTCGAGGACCTGCCAAAAGTAATTGGGTCAACAAGCGGGCCTCGCACAGGCCACGCAGGCTCCACCTCCTCGGGGTCCCTTCTAGCCTCCAGGCCCTGGGCCAGTCTGCAGGCCCTGCCAAGGGCAGGCAGCTTCAATTCCAGCCGGTGACCAGGCTGGCCCAGGGAGCGTGGCTGCTCCATCGACCTCACGCCCTGAGCGCGATCACCATTCGAGGAGCATGGACTGCGCACTGGACTTCAAGCCCACAGCCCCTGGGAGTTCCTAGCTGCCCCCGGGGCCAGGGCGGGCGCTGGGGCAGTGCCCAGCAGACGCATGTGGGGTGAAGCCAAGACTGAACGCCCACCTGTGCCGGGCGCCAAGTGGTGACAAAAAACACGAACCCCTCGTCTGTTTTTATAGACAAACAAATTAATAAGGAACAGTGTATGTGTGTGTGTGAGAGAGAGAAAGACAGAGAGAGACACAGAGAGCAAACTCGAGCCAAGGAAGGACTGAGTCAGGAGGAAGGGTGGTGCGGTTTTCAGTAGGGTGGAGGCATGGGGTGGACATCTGGGCGGACCATGGACCACGGGTTACGTCGACAGCCACATGAGACCCTCATCCCGCGTAGTGTGCCTGGGGGCGCATGGAGGAGGCCGCATACCTGGGGTGAAGGGAGGGCTGTGGGGGAAGCATCAGCCTCCAGGACCCACCAGCCCTCGACCTCACCACAGGGACGCTACCTGCGCCGGTGCTGGAGCCGGAGGCGAGCCCCAGCCCTGCGCCCGGTGAGCTGGTGCGGCTCCTGTGCCACGCGCCCTTGGCCGGCATGCGCTTCGCCCTGGAGCGCGAGGACGCGCACGGGCGCCGCGTGCGCGGCCGTCTGAGTCCCGCGGGCGCGGTGGCCCACTTCGAGCTGCGCGATGTGTCGGTGCAGGACTCAGGCAACTACAGTTGCGTCTACGTGGACCCCGAGCCGCCCTTCGCGGGCTCGGTGCACAGCGCGCCTGTGGAGCTGCGCGTGGACGGTGAGCGTGCGGGGCAGGGGCCTCAGAAACGCCTTCTCCCTGGTTAGCCCGCTTCCCTTGGGTGCCAAACCAAAACCAAACCCATTGCTATCGAGTCAATCCTGACTCAGAGCGACCCTATAGGACAGAGTAGAACTGACCCACAGAGTTTCCAAGGAGCGCCTGGTGGATTTGAACTGCCGACCTTTTGGTTAGCAGACATATCTCTTAACCACTACGCCACCAGGGTTTCCCTTTGGGTGCCAGAGGGCGGCGAGCTGTGCTCTGTCCTGCCCCTGCCGACTCCTGCTGGGATATGGGTGGGGGTAGGGGTGAGGGTCGGGGAGGTGGTGGCCCAGGGTTCTGGGGATGTCCTTGCTTTTCGGCTTATTTCCCATGGTGGCTGCATGTAGTGATAACGTGGTTGAAAGGGTAGAGGCTGGACTCAAGATTTCCACATTCACACCCCTGCCTGCTTTGCACCCTCTCAGTGCCTCAGTTTCTCTGTGGTAAGCGCATGTCGGTTGTGGGAGTCACTACTGGATTATGGCCTTCCACTCTGGCCTGTGCCTGGGCCCCACAGATGGAGTGTTAATGTTTAATTCCCTCTGTGCCAGCCCCAACGCCCCTTGGGTGTTTATCCTCCTGTTTCCTCATCAAGCTCTCCAGGGGCCAGAGGCCACACAGAGCCAGCTGGGCCCAGATCTGGCATTCACGCCTTTGCCAGGGCTGTACTCTCTGTCGGGACACGCGTTTCCCTTGATCATTTGATTCTGTTCTCTCTGTCTCGAGGCCTTAAGTGCACGATGCTGGGGACCTCGAGAAATGTCGGAGCAGGCCTGGGTCTGGGGACTGCAAGCCCCTGGGTGGGGGTGAGGATTTGCCGGGCACAGATAGTTACAATACAGAGTGACCAGGTGTAAGGACAGTGGGAGGAGTAGGGGCAGGGGAACCCAGAAGAGGAGCTGTCTTTGCTCAGGGCCAAGGATAGGGAGGAAAGCATGCTTGGCAGAGGGGAGGGCAACAGCCTGGAGGGGAGGAAGGGCTTTAATGGGGGGCGAGTAGAGGAGGGCTGGGGTAGCTGCTGTCCTAGGCCAGAGCCTCACCCTACTGACCTAGTCACTCTGCCCAGGTCCCCCTCCCAAGCCGCAGCTCCGGCCCCTGTGGCGGGGTGTGGTGACCCCAGGTCGGGATGCTGTCCTACACTGCGAGAGCCCATTGTCCGATGTCACCGTCGAGCTGCTTCGGGAGGGTGAGGTGGTGACGTCGACTGTGCACTGGGACACTGGCCCCGGAGTGGACCTTGTACTGACCTACGTGGGGCCCCAGCACGCTGGCAACTACAGCTGCCGCTACCGTTCCTGGTGGCCCAATCCCTTGCTGTCAGACCTCAGTGACCCTGTGGAGCTACAGGTGGCAGGTGAGGGTTCCCCTGGTCCTGGGCGGGTCCCACCTTCCAGCCTTTGCCTCTGTTACGCCCTCCACCAGGAGTGCCCATTTCTAGTCAGCGTGCCCAGTCTCTGCTCGGGTATATGTGTGTATATGTGGGCGGGTAAGGGATTTGCAGGCAGGGGAACTGCAAGTGCAAAGGCCCTGGGACAGGAAGTGGCTTGGCTAGCAGAGGCCTGGTGGGGGGCATGTTTGGCAGCTTAAGGGCCTCAGGGAAATCTATCCTGATAGCACCAGGGAGGTGGGCACAGGATTCCCCCCCCTCAAGTAATCCCTGGTCTCCAGAGCTCACCCACCCCCTCATTTCCCTTTTGTCAAATTTGTCAAAAGGAAGTTGATCCTGCTGCAGACCCAGGATGCTGATGGGATCCCTGAGAAATCCTCTCTCTGGTCTGGCTTCTATCCTTCCTGCTGCAGCTGGAGGCTGGGAGCCCCCTGGAGGGCTGTCTTACCCCTCATTCCTACCAGGAATTAATAAATGTGGACTTTGTTTAAAACATGTCTTTGGTCATGGGTCCAGAACAGCCCCAGGGAGGGACTTCCAAGGCTGAGGGGAAGTGGGCTGGGGGCTGAAACCTGGGCAGGGATCCTGGGTTCTGAAAGTGGGCAGATAGGTCCTGGGGCTAGACTCTGGGTTCTGAGTATGGGAGGGCTGGAGGCTGAAGGCTGGATCCTGGGCCTTCGTAAGTCCTCTGCCCTTTTCCATCAAGCTGGCCACAACTCTCCTGGTCAGGCCTTCCCTAAAGCTGGGGTAGCTCCAGGCTCCAGACACATGCCCTCTCTACCTTAGCTGCATCTATTCCCACTGGGGCACCAGGAGGCAATGCAGAGGCCACCTGCGTTTTGTGGTCCTGCCAGCACGGCTCAAGCTGCCATGTGGACCATATTCCAAGCCCAAAGCCGGCCTCTGGCATGCGAGCTGTGAGAATGGCCAGGCTCTTCACCCTTCTCTGCCTGAACTGCCTCCTGCCTCTCCCTGGGCTCTGGCTCAAGGCAGTGCCTTCTTTTGGATTATTTAAATATTTTTTAGTATTCCATTTTTTATTCTTTTTTTAAAAGACTTTATTTTTTAAAGTAGGTTTGGGTTTACAGAAAAATTGTGCAGTAAGTACAGATAGTTCCCATGTACCCCTCTGCCCGCTTCACTGTTGCTATTATTTTTAAATTTGGTGGGTTCATTTAAAAACTATTAATTCTATTTAGTAGTTATGTTACTTAGTTCTTCTTGAGTATGTTTTGGAAAGTCATATTTTTCCAGAAAAGTATCCATTTTGTCTGAAATTTCAAAATGATTAGCATAAAGTTGTCCACGTTATTCTTTTTTAATTTTCTAATTATCTATTATATCTGTAGTCATATACCTTTTTCATTCCTGGTATTTGTGTCTTCTAGCTCTTTTTTGATCAAACATGCCAGCTTTGGTTTTACTCTACTTTTGTTTTCTATTAATTCCTATTATCTTTACTACATTCTTCCTTCTTTCTTGGGATTTTCTGTTTTAATTATTGAAGTTAGGAAAAAAAAAAAAAACCATTGCCATCAAGTCAATTCTGACTCATAGGGACCCTACAGGACAGAGTAGAACTGCCCCATGGGGTTTCCAAGGAGCAGCTGGTGGATTGGAACTGCTGACGTTTTTTTTGGTTAGCAGCCCAGCTCTTAACTAGCGTGCCAACAGGGCTCCACTGAAGTTAGAGCTTTAGCTTTAGCTGATTAATTTTTATCATTTCCTTATTTCCAATACTGGGCATTCAAGACTAAAATTCCCTCTAAACTCTCCTCTGGCAGCATTGCACAAGTTTGTTATGAAGCATTTTTAGTTATTGCTTGGTTCTAAATATTTTCCAATCTACATAAAAAATCATGTAAAAATTATGATTTTATATTTGACCTATGAAAGGATCAACGTTTTTTTGTAGTTATCTTTTTGTGATTCATTTCTAACTTACTACCTTGGGTCAGAACGTCATTTGTATAACACTGATTCTTTAATGTAAATTGAAAGTTGTTTTGTCTCCAAAAACGACTGAGTTCTGTAGTTGCTGTGTATAGGGCTCTGTATATATCTATGGGCTAAGCTTCTAAATTTGTGTTAAACAAATCTTCAGTAGCCTTTCTGGTGTTTCACCTTTTTATGTGCCATCATAAAAGAGTTAGCATTTCCAACTACAGGTATGATTTCATCATTTCTCTTTGTGATTCTGTTCTATAATAAAGCTATGTTATGAAGTGTCCGGTTTTGAACTGCTGAACCTTCCTGATGCATTGTTCATTTTACAAAAATAGAGTGACCCTAGGTGGTGCAGACAGTTAAGCACTTGGCTACTAACTGAAAGGTTGGCGGTTCGAACCCATCTAGAGGCACCTCAGAGAAAGGCTTGATGATCTACTACTGAAGGATTACAGCCATTGAAAACCAAATGCAGCAGTTCTACTCTGAAACACACGGGGTCGCCATGAGTCAGAATTGACTCAATGGTATCTGGTTACTTGTTATGTATCCCTAATAATGCTTTTTGAGCTTAAAGTCTATTTTGTCTGAAATAATACAGCTCCATCACCTTTCTTCAGATTCATTCCTGCCTTGTGTTTTTCCCACCCCTTTACCCTCAACTTCCCTAAATCTTTGTGTTTGATGTGTCTCTTCTAAAGAACATATGGCTAGATTTAAAAGAAATCCAGCCTGTTAGCATTTGTCTTTTACTTGGTTTGTTGAGTATAGTTATGTTTACTGAAATTGCTGGTATAAACCCTAGTGCTTCCTGTTCCTGGTGGTGTGACCTTGTCCAGTCACTTACATTCTCCAGCCCCTCATCTCCTCCATAAAATGGAGATGACCATCCTCCCCTCAGAATGTTGTGTGAAGATTAAATGACACAGCACACATAATTATTTAGCCGACTGACCAGCACATGTAGGTCCTTCTTTCCCTTGAACTCCTTTCCCTTCAGACAGACAAGGGCAGACACATATCTTACAATAAAATGGGTGGTGGAGATGCTCAGAGCATCATGGAGAAGCGATGCAGCTCCTCAGTGACAAGAGACCGAGTGAGTGGGGGACAGAAAGTCATGGAGATGGACACCGCGAGTCAGTGACCGGGACCAGGTGCTGCAGAAGATGGGTCCCACTATTCCTCCCTTACAGATGAGGAGGTGGCTGAGGCTCAGGGAGTCACTTATCTGAGGTCCCCGAGGCAGCCAAGGAGAGGAGTGGGCTCTACAACCTCACTTTAGGCCTTTCCACCCCTTGCAGCCTGTGGAGGCCCATGCCATCATTTCACTGGAGTGTACATCTCTCATCTCTGAGTTTTCCTCTCAGTCTCTCAGCCTCTGCCGTACTATGTG
The DNA here is from genome assembly GCF_000243295.1 of Trichechus manatus latirostris. Lineage (NCBI taxonomy): Eukaryota > Metazoa > Chordata > Mammalia > Sirenia > Trichechidae > Trichechus > Trichechus manatus. The sequence goes on from NW_004444112.1 coordinate 2,765,701, forward strand.
TGGCAGTCTCTGCTTCTGGGCATCTCTAGTACTGTCTCTGCTGGGAGGGTGGTCTGCTTTTATGATTCCCATCCAGGCTGCCTAAGCTGAGGCCTTAGGCTCAGAGCATTCTCTGATAGGGAGGCTGGGAATTAGGTCTCTCTCTCTCCCTGCCCCCCTGTTCTGAACCCACAGTAACATTCTCTGTCTCTATGACTACCTGTGGCTACTTAATTGTACTAAAGTAATTAATCTTGTAGCTAGTAGGGGAAGAAATGTCCTTTCTGGCCATGCACTCACAGTCTCAGGACTGCCATGCTGTTTGAATTTGAACAAAGTTCGGCAACATGATGGTCAAACCGGGTGTGGCCCAACAAAGGCCCCTTCCTCTTACTGCCTTTCCCTGTTGCCATGCACTCTGAGGTATAAAGCCCCTAGACCCCTTTGCCTCGTGGTCTTTCACCTGCAATGTAAACTTGGAGCCTTATGTGTGCAGAAGAGATTTCCTGTGTCAACTCACCCTGGGATGGGGATCTGAGGGAGACCTATCCCATGATGAACCTTACCCCATTTATCTGCATCCTAAGTGCTATGTAAGTAAATAAAAGTTTGTGATCTCGCCACTGGGTGATGTCAATTAATTACTGAGAGCTACAGCCCTCTATGAGGCCATTTTTCATCTTGACTCACTGCACTCTGATATACCAACCCAAGGTCTCTGTCTCTCTGGGTCTCAACTTCCTGTTCTCCATCTCTCTCTCCTCAGTCTATCTCTTTTCATTTACTTGTGACACAGAGGGAATGAGTCCAAGACAAAGGGAGAAACACAGGGAGAGATGGTGATGGTGACCAGGACACAACAATATGGCAGGTCAAATGATTCACACATGATGGTATCGTCAGAGAAACAGGCATGGACGCTGACCTCCAACAGAAAGAAACAGAGGATGAAAAATGCAGAGAGGGACAGGGATGCTGAATTGTGATAGGCGGCCAGAGAGTGCAAAGAGATCTGGGCAACCACCAAGCCCGTGGTGCCAGGGGGCTCTGGGGCTGTAGGGAGGGCAGACTCAAAACAGTAATATTTTATTGAGGCTACTACATGCCAGGCTTGTCTGGACGATGGGGACCCGGGAAAATCAGATTGTTCTTGCCTTGTAGGGCCACAGCCTGGTGGGGAGACAGCCATGTAAATGTACGTAAGAATGACGCAGGTCGTAGGGTAGTGACTCCCTCAGGGAAGACATCAGGTGCTGTACATTCATCCCACAGACATTGGTCAGGGCCTATTACAGCTTGTGTGCTGTGGATACCAAGAGTAAGACATGGCCCTTGCTCTCAGGAGTTCAGTCTCCTTGGGAAACACAGATGGTGCGCTCCACAGGAGTAAATAAGTAAAGACAACATGGTAGGAGTTATAAGAGAGATAAGCACAGGGTGCTTTGAAGCAGAGAGGGTGAGGCTAACTCTGTTTCGGGATTCAGGGGAGATTTTTTTCATTGAAGAAAGACATTTGAAACATCTTGGAGGATGAGAATCATTGCCAAATGCCATGAGGAGAGAAGGAGGTTTCTAGGCACAGATACAAAGGCACATAGGTTGGACATATGGCTTTTTCAGGAACCACAAGTAGTTCCACAGGGTTACTGTATAGCTGGTGGTACCATGGGAGGAGATGAGGCTGACAGGAGGCTGGAGTGTTCTTGAATGTCAGGCGAAGACTCTGAAGTTTATCCTGTAGGGCAGCACTTTAAAACCCTTTTCACATCACTGCACACTCAGAAAAATGACAATATTGGTACGGCAGACATGAGGGTAACCAGAAAGGTTTCTTGAGGCCCAAGGTAACCTACATCTTGGTGTACATGTTAGTCATTCAGGAAGTTTTGTTGTAGCAGGTGACACAGTGCAGAACTTTCTGTCGTGGAGTGACAGATTTGTGTTGTAGAAAGAACCTCCTGGAGGCCCGTGTGGAGAGTGGATCAGAGGGGGAGAGAACGACAGCAGGAAGGGGTCAGGAAGGAGACCCCTGCTATAATCCAGGCATAAGGTGATAAGGGCTCAGATAAGGTGTCAGTGGTGGAGAAGGAGAAGATGGATTACAGAGGAGTAAGACCTATAGGGCTGGGGCCTGGTGGGTGATGGGAGAGGGGGAGGGAGAAAGTGATGACCGGTAATCGTCAATCAGCACCACTGATTAAGACGGGGGACAGGAGAGAGACTGAGTGTCTGGGGAAGGCTCCATGGAAGAGGCAGCCTCACAAGCTGGCCATGGAGTTAGACATGAATTAGGGTGGGGTGGAAACAGCTGGCTCAAAGGCACAGAGGTGGGTGTGATCAGGCATCCCTCCTGAGCTACACAGGAAAGGAACAGGTGAGAAGAGTAGCGATCTGGAAATGAGAAGCTCCCTAGTCAGAGCATCTTGGGGCCAGAGTCCTGACAGACACTTCACCCCAATTGCTCCTTTGGCTCTGAGGACCAATCCAAATCCTCAGCTCAGCTGTTCTCTCTCTGTGACAACCCTAAGTGGATATGGAGGGCAGCAGGATACTTCTGGAAGCTTCTCCAGGTGCCATGAATCATTGTGTGTTCATCAAGGGTCACACCTGGGTTTCCAAATGCAGAATTGTTCCTGGATAGTCCCAGAGTCTACCCTGCAGCACCTTATCATTTTGAGGGACTCATCACCCACCCCATTCTTTTTGGTTCTTCTGGAACTCAGGGTTTCTCTTAGATGTTGAGCCTCCGAGGGGAGGCTGTGCTGTACCTTGAGGGCATTTTCTGGTTACTGTAGCACTGTGATGTGAATCTTTAGGTGAACCATGAGGGCTGAGCTACGACTGAAGGCTTTCCCACAGTCACTGCACTTGTAGGGCTTCTCTCCCGTGTGGGTCCTCTGGTGCTCGATGAGAGAGGAGCTCTGGGCAAAGGCCTTTGGACAAACCTTACATTGATAAGGCTTCTCTCCAGAATGGATCCTCAGGTGTCGGATCAGAGCTGAGTAGTCGCTGAAGGCTCTCCCACATACATTGCACTTGTAGGGTTTCTCCCCGGTGTGGATCCGCTGGTGCTGAGTCAGGTGGGTACTCTGACTGAAGGCCTTCCTGCACTTCTCACACTCGTAAGGCCGCTCCCCCGTGTGCACCCGCTGGTGCTGGGTGAGGTGAGTGCTGCGGCTGAAGGTTTTGCCACATTCCCCGCATTTGTAAGGTTTCTCTCCAGTATGGATCCTCTGGTGCTGAGTCAGGTGGGTGATTCGGCTGAAGGCTTTCCCACATTCTTTACACTCATGGGGCTTCAACCCCGTGTGGACAACTTGATGCTGGGCCAGGTGAGTGCTTCGGCTGAAGGCTTTCCCACACTCGCTGCAGGCATAGGGTGTCTTTCGAGAATGGCTCTTCTGGTGTGCCTCAAGGGCCAAGGGGCTCCTGAAAGTTTTCCCACAGTTGCCACACTTGGAGAACTTGAGCTCTGGGTACATGCATGGAGACTCAGTCCTGTAACCATCTAATGAATCGAATTTCTCTTCTGAAGGAGCCTTTTCTCCTGAGGCAAAGTTTGGCCACATGTTGGGACTGTTCCTTGAGACACCATAGTCACAACTGGGCTGGTCTGTGGAGGCGTCCTTGTGAGGCCCTGAAGTTTTCCTGAAATCCATCTGTTGGGTGACAGACTTTGTCCAGGTCTCCCCTGAGAGTCCTGCCCGCCTCTCTGAGCTGTCCTCGTGTTCACAAGCATCACGAAAGGCAGGTCCCAAAGATACATCTCCCATGAAGATTTTGGTGACCACGTCTGATGACTGTGACTCTTCTGAATTGCTCTGATTGCAGCTTGCCTCTGCGGGCTCGGGTCCTGGGTCCCACTCTGAAACAACCCAAACCACAAATGTCACTGCTTCCTACACAACAAGCCTGTCTCACCCCACTCTGGCCACACACTAAGGTGAACCACAGGCTCACATTTAGCCCCATTTGCAAGAGGAAGTTTCTCATTGGATGTCTTTCATGACAAAAGGGTATAGGACTGGCCCCCACACAATCCAAAATTACATCAGGGGTTCCAATTTCTCATTTTCTCCCTTGTCTCCTGTACCCAAACTCCCTATCCTTCAAGGCTCCTCATTTTGGCTCAAGTGTCAGAAGGGAAACACTGAGGTTGAACTGATCTGAAAGAGCAAGAGAGACAGAGTGGGCCTATTAGGGGGTTTGTCCTTATCAGGCATCCATGTACGTAGGCCTCTAGGCAGGCCCTGAGCATACGAGCACTGTGCCCCCTGGGTCTGGCATGGGTCTGACACCTGCAGGTGCTCAGTGAATATTGGCTGAATGAGGGAATCAATCCCTGATGCCGGTGACTGGGACATTTTCTGCAGTAGATTCCTTTACTCAGAAGCCCAAGTAGAAAATTGTTGCTGTGGGTGAGTGCGGAATGGGTGAGCTGGGGTCGTATCCCCAAGCCCCCAGGAGACCTGAGGCTCACCCCTTATAAAGTACTTTATAAAGCACTTTCTTAAAGGTAGAGAGTGGATAAGGGGCAGTTGGAGGTCAGGGTGTATAGGAGGTAGAGTTGTGCCCACATTGACCTGCCCTTGATGGGTCAAAGTGCTCCTGAGGATGCTTACTCTGGCAACACTTACTGGACAGATTCCAGAAAGAGACGAGAAAGACAGGTAGGGGGTTGGGAGTGGAGAGCAACCACTGCCCATGTCACAGTGGGGGGCTCAGTGGTGCAGAAACTGGGTTTCAGCCCCAGCTCGGCTACCGTCTGGCTCCAGGGCCTTGGGTCAGTTCTGCCCTCGTTTGGGCCTCAGTTTCCCCATTGGTAAGACAGGGACACTATACTGCCTACCTTACAGAGCTGCTATTATGACTCTTGTCATGTGTTAGGCTCCAAGTGCAGTGTGAAAATTCAATTGCTTCACTTCGTCCTCAACACCGCTCCCATAAGGAGGGACTGTGACAGTGGCATTTCACAGACGCAGAAACTGAGGCCCAAACAAGTGAAGGACTTGAGTAACTTGTGCAAGACCCTACAGTTAGCTAGTGGCCAAGTCAGGATTTCAACCTGGAGTCTTCTCCTTCTCCTGGCCCATGGCACCCCCTCCCCATCACTACCCACAACTTCCTGCTGGGCCCTCTCTCCCTGTGGAGTTTACATTAACTTTACCTGGAGAATTTGGTCTTTGTCCTTGGTTCCTGAGAGATAAACTCTAAAACCTTAGAATTCCCCCAGTGACTGAGGTGCCTTTGTTATGTCTACTGTATTTTCGCAAATGACGCACTATAAGTTTTTGCAAACTGTGCAACCCCTCCGCGTGTTATTTTCATAAGCATGCTATACCAATATTTTTTTACATGTTGCTGACTTCAATTTCATTTTTTTTCTTTCCAGTGGATTTAATGTTACCAGGATAAAGCTGATCTCATGGAAACTTTATTTAAGGTAGGTATTTTCCTAAACCAAGTGCAACCAATGGTGAACTGAACAGGCTCATGATGGAAATGGGACACCATGTTGGCACCAGAGTATGAATGCACAAAGAGCTAGAAATTAGTAAGTAAGAAATGATCCTAGGCATAAAACTACAAGAGCAATATGTTGTTTATATTTTACTGCTTTCATAAATCTTAAACTGAAACATAAATTTTTATTATCAATGTCTTTGAAATCAATAAAAGTCACCAGAAGAAATTGTTTTCACCTTAAAATAGGCCATTTTATTCATTCATTATCATCATCATCCTCATATGACTCCCAGAAACCTTCAAAGTCCAATTCCTTGTCACTATCATCATTGAAATTTCTCAGAGCTGCCTACAGACACTCTTCTCTGACTTCTGAACTGATGTCATTATCTTCACTGCCTACAGTTTATCTTCATCATCCGTATTCCGCTGGTACAAAATCCCAGCCTTTCTGAAGCTGTTGTGGATGGTTTCTGGAGTTATTTTCCCCCGAGCAGAAGCCACCCACTTGCAGACTTCTGTAAACATTGCCCACTTCAGTCGTCCTGATGGTGTGAACTCAAGAATCCCAGACTGCATCCATTCATCCCACTCTCTTCTCATGAAAGTCTTGAACAGGTGTTTGACTGCTGTATCTAGTGGCTACACCTTGCAGGTAAGGCCACCAGGTATGACTGCTATATGGGCACCAGTGAGTTAATATAATTTTGAATGTTTTTTCTTTGTGAGCAGCCATGGCTTTGAAAATTAGTAAAGATTTCTTCAAACAGAATCCCCCCTGCCTGCCCCTATAACATCTATCTACCCATGTTTTCGTAATATCACAGTCCATCCATCCCTTTTTATTACAATGAACAACCACACTGGTGGGCAATTTTTTGTGAAGCATGATAACTCTCTTAAAAATCACCATCAGCTTTAATTTTACCCCACTCACAATGCAACCAAGGACTATAGTGAAGCAAGCCCTCTCGTGCCCAGTGGTTGTAATGGCTACTGTTTTTGTACCTGTAGCAGCTACAGTACTGGTGGCTGGAATGTCAAAAGACATTAGAACCTTGTCCATATTAATTATGTCCATTTCAGAGATACCGAGTTCAGATATTTCTTTGGTGATGAAGTCACAGAAGTTGACCATCTTTTGCTCCCAGACATCTGGAAGTTGCTGGCCTACAGTGGTTCTCATCCTCACGGGCTATTCCTTTTAATGAATTTAGAAATCCAGGTGAAACCTGCCTTGAAATCTGGGATTCCCCTTTCATCTACCAGTAGCGTCACTTTGATCTGAATTACGACAGTAGAAACAGCTTGATTTTGTTCCCTTCGAGAAATAATCCACTTTTTCAAGTCGTTCTCCAACTCAGGCCATTTGGTTTTAGGCCTACAACATGTGCGTTTTCGTGGATTCATTTTCTCCAGCTCCTTTTTCTCCTTTCTCCATTTGTGAATGGACAACTCTCCAACCTCGAACTCTGTTGCTGCTGCTCTGCTGCTTGTTTCTTCCGCCCTCACAATGACTTTCAGTTTGAAGTCAGCAATGCAGGACTTATGTTTAATTCCTGCCATGATCCTAAAGGGTTCTAAGATTTAAATTTATAAACTGAAAAAATGTGCACAATATAATCGATAACTGGCTGTTTGTAGTAAAGAGATTGCAAAAGTGAAATGTAAGGTGTACAAGAAGTGAGGGTCTTTTATATGATCGCAAGCATATGACTAAGGTGACTTATGATCATTGATCAGAGACATTGGCGCTAATAAGACATAATTAGACTATGAAATAAGCAGACATAACACAGCTTAATGGTTTAACTTAAAATGATCTGATAAGGTTTTCACATTCAATTGTTGAGCCAAAACATGCGCGGTATATGCATGGGTGTGCTATGCCAGAACTTTTTAACATAATCGTCATTTCCACGTGTTTTAGATACATATATATGTATACATATATACACATATATGTATATATATATATATACATATATATATGTGTGGGTTATTTAGGGGGATGCATTATTTGCGAAAAATAAGGTATAGGCCTCCAGACCACACCTGTGTTTATGCTAATGAGATGACTCTTGGGTGGGGGCTGGTCAGGCCAGAAGGACCACTGTTGGGCCTGATATCAGCTTACCTGAGGGGAGATGGGCTGAACCAATCAATCATGACTATGTAATGAGGCCTCAATAAAGGCTCTACACAGAGGCTCCAGGGCTTCCTGGTTGGTGAAAGATATGGATGCATGCACGTGGGAGTGTAGCACGGCCCTTTTTGGGACATGAAATCTCCATGTTGGGAACTGTCTCTGGCCTCACCCTATATGTCTCTTCATTTGTATTCTTTTTACTATAATAAAACTGTAATCCTAAGTATAGCACTTTCCCTGCATTCTGTGAGTTGTTCCAGCAAATTCTCAAACGAAAAGGAGTAGTGGGAGCCAGCAAGTCAGAAGTGAGGTGGGGTTGGGAACCCCTTACCTTACAGCTGGTGTCCGGAAGGGATAGAGAGAAACCCCGAATTTGTAGCCACCAGGTCAGAAGTGAGGGGGGCTGGGAACCCCTTAGCTTACAGCTGGCATCCTGAAGGGGTCCTGAGGGCAGGACCAACTACTGCCCTGTTCATTTTTGGATCCTAGACCCCAGCCCTGGGATGGCTACCAAGCACCCCTTGGTGGAATCTGCTAAATGAATGAACCACCGAGAGAGCATCTAGGGGTGGTACATGGAATCCTCCAAGGCCTGGACTCACGGAACCAGAGGCAAAACACTCTCTGGGTATGAAGGGAGCCAGAGGGAGTATATAGGAGGATGATCTGGGCCCGGAAAGACTGTTAGCTGCTTCTCCCCACCCAACAGCCATATAAGAGTCTCAGGACCTGAGAGACAATCCCGTCCCAGGACCAAGCAGGGGAGGTGCCACCTTCCCCGGGTAGGGGCTGAGGTGTAACCTGTCAGCATGGGTTTGAATCCCAGCCATTCCAACTGCTGGCAGCATGAGCCTGGGCAAGTTCTGTCTCCTCTCTGAGTCTCAGTTTCCCCACCTGCGAAGTGGAACTGGTTCCTCCCTCACAGGGCTACTGGAAAGGCTGCCGAGGCACCTACATCCCACTCCCCACTTCTCCTCTCAGTCTACCAGCTAAAGAGATGCCCCTCCATGGAGGCAGGGGCTTCAGCCCGAGAATAGGAGGGTCTCTATATTCCCTGGTCTCTGTCCCCTGGGAGCAGCAGAAAAGCCTTAACCCCACAGGGTGGGCTTATCTCCAGGGGCTGAGAAAAGTCAGAGGACTGGAAGGTTCCGCTGGCCAACTAGTCAGCTGTTGAAGGGCAGCTAGATGCAGCCTGCAGGGCTTGGGGAGGCGGAGTCTCTGAGAATGTGGTGGACGAGGCTGGCAGGAACGGGTACCCACTTACCTAGGAACTGGGGTGCCCCGCTGCTGTCCAGCTCCCCACTGTGGGTGGAGGCTACACGTCCAGGGTTCAGGTTGTGCCTCTGCTCCTGGCCTGGCTTCGGTGAGGCTGCCTCCTGCAAGCCAAAGCATGACCCCTCCTGTTATGGATTGAATTGTGTCCCCCCAAAATGTGTTGTAAATCCTAACCCCTATACATGTGGTTTGCTATGAGTTGGAATAAACTCGACAGCAAAGGGTTTGGTTTGGTTTAGTTTATACCTGTTGTTATAATCCCATTTGCGAATGAGTTTTCTTTGTTATGTTAATAAGGCACTATTAGTGTAGGGTGTGTCTTAAGTCAGTCTCGTCTGAGATATAAAAGAGCAGATTAAGCAAGCACATATGGGGGAACAGAGATGCCAGGCCACATGAAAATCACCAAGGAGCCAAAAAGCTAAAAAGAGATGAGGACCTTTTCCCAGAGCCGATAACGAGAGAAAGCCTTCCCCTAGAGCCGGCGTCCTGAATTCAGACTTCTAGCCTCCTAAATTGTGAGAAAATAAGTTTCTGTTCATTAATACCACCCACTTGTGGTATTTCTATTATAGCAGCACTTGGTAACTAAGATACTACCTGAGACAGGGCTCCTGTGGATTAGGCAGACAGATGGCCTGGAGCAGGAAGGTGGGGTCCTCATTATGATGGGGTTGTGGGCCTTGGTGGGCAAATCAGGCAATGGCTAATGGGCCCTCAGCTTCCAGTGCTCCACTGTCCACCCAGTCACCCATGCCAGGACCTGGTGTCACCTCCCTGTACATCCAGTCCACCACCTTCACTGCCACCCACTCCTCTTCTCACTGTGCTGATCCACCAGGGGGCACTGTCAGGGCAAGTCAGCGCCAAAGGAAGAAACACTGAACAGCAGTCAAAATGACCTTGGACCGTCCAGCCGCTGGAGAAAACAGTCTGGCAGTTTCTTAAGAGGTTAAATATAGAGTTATTGTTGTTGTTGTTAGCTGCCGTCGAGTCAGCTCCTACTCCTGGCAACCCCATGTGTTCCAGAGTAGAAATGCGCTCCATAGGGTTTTCTTGGTTGTGATTTTACAAAAGCAGTTTGCCAGGCCTTGCTTCTCTGGTACCACTGGGTGGGTTCCAACCACTGACTTTAGTTTAGCAGTCGATTGCAAAATGCTTGCATCACCCAGGCTCCTAGAATTACCAGATGACTCAGCAATTCTACTCCTATGTATCTACCTAAAAGGAGTGAAAACATTTGTATATGGATATTTATAGCAGCATTGTTTGTGACAGCCAAAAAGTGGAAACAACCCAAATGGCCATCAACTGATGGATGGATAAACCAGATGAGGTATATCCATACAATGGAATATTATTTGCCGTAAAAAGGAATGAGGTACTGATATATACTACAACATGGATGAACATTGAAAACATTATACTAAGCCAAAGAAGCTGGACACAAATGGTCAGATATCGTATGACTCCACATTATGGACTGAATTGTGTCCCCCAAAGAAATATGCTGACGTCCTAACCCCTGTACCTGTGAATGTGATGCTGTTTGGAAATAGGAGTTTTCTTTTAGGTTAATGAGGTCATATCCAAGTAGGGTGGGTCCTATACCTAATTCCTTCTGAGTGGTGTCTTATAAAAAGAGCAGAATAGACAGACATACACATGGATGATGTCATGTGAGGATTCATCTAATCTACAAGTCAAGGAACACCAAGAAGCTAAAAGAAACAAGGAATGATTTCCAAGAGAGAGGACTGCTGATGCCCTGAATTCAGACTCCTAGCTTCCAAAACTGTGAGACAATAAACTCTTGTTCTTTAAAGCCACCCACTTGTGGTTTTTTTGTTACAGTAGCAACAGAGAACTAAAATACTCCTTTTATGTGAAATGACCATAGAGACAGAAAGTAGATTAGTGGTTGCCAGGGATTGCGGGAGGGGAATGGCGAGTGACTGCTAACGGACATGGGGTTTCTTTTTTGGGTGATGAAAATATTCTGGAATTAGACAGTGGTGGTGATTGCACAACCCTGTGACTACACTAAAAACGACTGAATTGTTCACTCCAGAAGGGTGAACTGTATGGTTGTCGTTGTTGTTAGGTGCCCTCGAGTCAATTCCAACTCATAGCAACTCCATGTGACAGAGTAGAACTGCCCCACAGGGTTTCCAAGGTTGTAATCTTTCCGGAAGCAGACTGCCACATCTTTCTCTTGCAGTGCAGCTGGTGAGTTCAAACCGCCCACCTTTGGGTTAGCAGCTGAGCGCTTAACCACTGTGAAACCAAGGCTCCTTAAGTATATCTCAATAAAACTTTAAAAATTTAAAAATGAATGAAGAAATTGCATGAGGCCCCCACATGCCTCAGTCAGCAGAGTGTACTGCCTTAGCTCTGCCTTCAACACATCTGACCTGTCCCACCTCATGTCTTTTGCCCCGCTCCTCCCCTTGCCTGGGCCCCCCACCTTTGTGTGCTGGCTCCGTCACTGTTCTTGTCCCCCACCTCAGTGTCGCCTCTTCAGACGACACATCATGTGGCCGCCACATCATCCTATTGACACGCCCCCCTTTCCTGCACAGCATCACCTGAATGACGCTGCACTGGCAATTATGTTCTTGATTTCTGTCTGTGCCTCATATTCTAGTCGCCTCGAGGGCCGTAGCTTTGTCCTGTGCGTGGCTGCATCTAAGGCATCTCACTCGGTGCTGGGCACATAGTGAAAAACCAAGCCTATTGCTGTCAAGTCAATTCTGACTCATGGTGACCCTGTATGTTACACAGCAGAACTGAGCTCCCTAGGGTTTTCTTGGCTGTGGTCTTTATGGAAGCAGATTACCAGGACTATCTAATGTGGCGCTGCTCTGCGGGTTCAAACTGATGACCTTTCAATTAGTAGCTGAGCACAAACTGTTTGTCCCACCCAAGTACCTGGGTGCATAGTACCAAAAAAACCCACTGCAATTGAGTCAATTCCAACTCATAGTGATCCTATGGGACAGAGTAGAACTGCTCCATAGTGTTTCCAAGGCTGTAATCTTTTTTTTTTTTTCAGTTGTGCTTTAGGTGAAAGTTTACAGCTCAAGTTAATTTCTCATACAAAAATTTATACACATTTTGTTATGTGTCACTAGTTGCAGTCCCTATAATGTGACAGCACACTCCCCCTTTCCACCTCAGGTTTCCTATGTCCACTCAACCACCTCCTGTCCCTTTCTGCCCTCTCATCCTGCCTCCAGACAGGAGCTGCCCATTTAGTCTTGTGTATCCGCTTGAACCAAGAACCACACTCCTCACGAGTATTATTTTATGTTTTATAGTCCAGTCTAATTTTTGTCTGAAGAGTTGGCTTCAGGAATGGTTTCAGTTCTGGGTTAACAGAGCGTCCACAGGCCATATCTTCAAGGGTTCCTCCAGTCTCGGTCAGACCATTAAGTCTGGTCTTTTTACATGAATTTGTGTTCTGCACCACACTTTTCTCCTGCTCCATCAGGGATTCTCTGTTGTGTTCCCTGTCAGGGAAGTTATTGGTGGTAGCCAGGTACCATCTATTTCTTCTGATCTCAGGCTGACGGTGTCTCTGGTTCATGCGGTCCTTTTGTCTCTTGGGCTAATGTTTTCCTTGTGTCTTTGGTGTTCTTCATTCTCCTTTGTGCCAAGTGGGCTGGGACCCATTGATGTATCTTAGATGGCCTCTTGTAAGCTTTTAAGACCCCAGACGCCTCTCACCAAAGTGGGATGCAGAACCAAGGCTGTAATCTTTACAGAAGCAGATCACCAGGCCTTTCTTCTGTGGTGCTGTTGGTTAGATTCAAACTGCCAACCTTTCAATTAAAAGCTGAGTGCAAACTCTTTGTGCCACCCAGGGATCTGGGTGCACAGTAGGCACTCCTAAATCTTCTAGTACTGTCTTAAGCTGGGTTCTCTAGAGAAGCAAAATCAGTGAAGCATATATATATATATGTGTGTGTGTGTGTGTGTGTGTGTGTGTATGTATGTATGTACGTATACATACAGGGAAAGAGAAAGGAAAAAATATATCAAGGAAGTGGCTCACGCGGTTGTAGAGGCTGGAAAGTCCCAAATCTGTGGGTCAGGCTGGAGGCTTCTCCCGACTCACACAGCTGCAGAGGCTGGCAAACCCAAGACCCAGACCGCAGAGGCTGTCAAATCCCAAGATTGGCAGGTAAGCTGCTAGTTCAAGTCCCAAAAACCAGAGGTCAGATGAGCAGGAGCCAGCTGCAGGATCCAGAGCAAGCAAAAACCAACAAGCCTTGCCAGAAAGTCCACCTATATTGGATGCAGGCCACACCCCCAAAGAAACTCCCTTTCAACTGATTGGCTACTCACAGCAGATCCCATCATAGGGCAGGTGATCACATTATATCAGATCTCAACATGGAGGTGATTGCATCATTATGTTTTTAGGTTGTTAGGTGCTGTCGAGTTGGTCCAACTCATAGCGACCCCATGTACAACAGAACGAAATACCGCCTGGTTCTGCGCCATCCTCACAATCATTGCTGTGCTTGAACCCATTGTTGCAGCCACTGTGATAATCCATCTCATTGAGGGTCTTCCTCTTTTTTGATAACCCTCCACTATACTAAGCATGATGTCCTTCTCCAGGGACTGGTCCCTCCTGATAACATGTGCAAAGTATGTGAGACGAAGTCTCACCATCCTCACTTGTAAGGAGCATTCTGGCTGTACTTTTTCCAAAATAGATTTGTTTGTTCTTCTGGCAGTCCATGGTATATTCCATTTTCTTCACCAACACTATAATTCAAAGGGGTCAATTCTTTTTTGGTCTTCCTTATTCATTGTCCAGCTTTTGTATGCAAGGTGATTGAAAATACCATGGTTTGGGTCAGGCTCACTTTAATCGTCAAAGTGACATCTTTGCTTTTCAACACTTTAGAGATCTTTTGCAGCAGATTTGCCCAAGGTAATACGTTGTGTGATTTCTTGACTGT
>NW_004444112.1:2779645-2790778 GCF_000243295.1 Trichechus manatus latirostris
TGAACATCGACCAAATCTTTTTGGTACAGTGACTCTGTATATATATTCCTTCCACCTTTTTTTATGCTTCCTGCATCATTCGATATTTTTTCCATAGACTCCTTCAATATTGTAACTTGAGGCTTGGATTTTTTCTTTAGTTCTTTAAGCTTGAGAAATGCTGAGCATGTTCTTCCCTTGTGGTTTCTAACTCCAGGTCTTTGTACATGTCATTATAATACTTTACTTTTTCTTCTCGAGCCACCCTTTGAAATCTCCTGTCCAGCTCTTTTGCTTCATCATTTCTTCCTTTTGCTTTAGCTACTCTACGTTCAAGAGTAAATTTCAGAGTCTCTTCTGACATCCATTTTGGTCTTTTCTTTCTTTCCTGTCTTTTTAATGACCTCATGCTTTCTTCATGTATGATGTCCTTCCATAACTCGCCTGGTCTTCAGACATTAGTGCTCAATGCATCAAATCTATTCTTGAAATGGTCTCTAAATCCAGATGGGATATACTCAAGGTCATATTTTGGCTCTTGTGGACTTGCTTGAATTTTCTTCAGCTTCAACTTGAACTTGCATAGTAACAATTGATGGTCTATTCTGCTGTTGGCCCCTGGCCTTGCTCTGACTGATGATATTTAGCTTCTGCATCATCTTTTTCCACAGATATAGTCGATGTGATTCCTGTGTATTCCATCTGGTGAGTTTCACTTGTATGGTTGCCAGTTATGTTGTTGAAAATAGGTTGCATCATTATATGACAACCAAACTATATCATAACTGCCAAACCACTGAGAATCATGGCCCAGCCAAGCTGACCCACAACCTCAACCATTACATGTACACACAGTTATTTCCTTGATCAGGAGCTCCATGCAGGCTAATCTCTCTATCTCAAGATTGCTACCTTAATCACATCTGCAAAGTCCCTTTTGCCATGAGAGGTAACATATTCACAGGTTCTGGGGATTTGGATGTGGATGTCTTTGGTGGCCACCATTCTGTCTGACACAGGCCCCTTCAGTAGACTGTAGGCTCCATGCAAGCTCTGCCCCATCTCTGGCCCTCTGGAGTGCCAGGCACATAGTAGGTGCTCAATTTTGGTGCAGTGAATTACTTAATATGGCCCTTCTAGCTACAGTTTTTGTAACTCCCACCAAATGACTGGGTGGGACTATGCAAATGAGGTGCTTGTCGTCACCCAGGGGATTGGATAACTTGTTAATAATGTAAATAAGGTGCATGGCACCCTTGTGGGGATGAGGCCATGCAAATAACATGTATGGAATCCTAATGAGGAGACTGTCAGTTTTGCCAATCTGGTAGGCTTAAAATAAGCCATCCCAGAGACAGAAAGGGAAGGGAGGATCTGACCACCACTGAGAATGAAGAGCCAGAATGGGGCGTGGCCTCTGGACCTAGAATCCCTGCACTGAGGTCCTGGAACCAGGAGACCGAGAGAGAGACAGACAGAGAGACAGGGCGAGCTGTAACATCGAAGATGGAGAGAAGCAGCAGCAGAGAAACAGCGACAGCAGAAGCAGGAGACCGGCAAGAGACAACACAGTGAGCTTCCTGTCCCATGGAGTGAGAAGCTGTGTGCCTTTGGGCAGGAGGCTTGCTTGAAGAGTAGGGTGCCTCCTGGGCACTTGGTAGAGATAGGTTTGCCAACCCACGGAGCTAAAGCTGACCGCCAAGGGCTGAGGCTTACTGGCAGAGTGGAGCGCCTCAGAGAACTTATCAGCAGAGCTAAAAGAGCTTTATAACACTTGCTGGAGCAGGGCAGAAGCCAGGCCGAGTGGCCAAGGGCCAGAGGGACCTGCCTGCAAACATAGCTGAGATGAGGCTGTTATCCTTACTGTTCCTGAATCTGAACTGTAACCTGTTACTTCCCTAAAAAATCCAGTAACTATGAGTATGGTCTGTGAGTTCTGTGTGGCCACTGCGATGAATTATCGAACCCAGTAGAGAAGCAGAATACCGTCAGTGGGACAGTTGGTGTCAGAATTAGTAAAAAGGTTGGAGAAAGAAAGTATGTCTGACCTCTGCCTCAAAGGAATCAGCCCTGGGCTGTTGATCTTGATTTTCCTTCCTCCTTGTGAATGTTGCTGAATGAATGACTTGTCACCAATTAGAGCCACCACACTTCCCTGGAATTCAATGCCACTCCTGCCCCACGCCCCCAACAGCAGTCAGAGGGAGCTGGATCCCACCATTCCCTTGCCTAACACCTGATGGCTCCCATGGCACTGGTGCTGCCCACAGCAGCTCCACTCCTGACCCTCCTCCCTTCCCCTCAAGGATCTAGTCTTATTCTGTGTGAGCAGGCTGCTCAGGAAAGGCTCCAAAAGTCTGGCTGGGGCACACGGGCGGGAAGGGGTCTGTGGCAGATAGAAGAATGGCCACCAAAGATGTCCACATCTTAATCCCTGGAACATGTGAATGTTACCTCTCCCAGCAGTTCTACTCTGTCATACAGAGTCACTATGAGTCAGAATTGACTCAATGGCCAACAACAACATGACAAAAAAAAACGAGGAGTCACTGGGTGGTGCAGTTATGTGCTGAACTACTAGAAGAAAGGCTGACAGTTCGAACCCACCCAGAGGTACCTCTGGAGACTGGCCCGGTGATCTGCTTCCAAAGGTCACAACCTTGCATACCCTATGGAGCAGTTCTTCCTTGTACACACGAGGTTGCCATGAGTAGGAATCAACTTGATGGTAACTAACAACAACATGGCAAAAAGGACTTTGCAAATGCGATTAACACTCTTGAGATGGAAGGATTATCCTGGACTATCCAGGTGGGCCCTGAGGTAATCACAAGGGTTCTTATAAGAGGGAAGCAGGAGGTTCAGAGCCAGAGGGATGGCAGTGTAAGAAAGACTCGACTGGCTATTGCTAACTTTGAAGTTGGAGAAAGGGCCTCAAGTCAAAAGAATGCAGGCAGCTTCTAGAAGGTGGACAAGGCAAGGAAACAGATTATCCTCTAGATCCAGTCCTGCCAACACCTTGACTTCTGCTTGTTGTTGTTAGGTGCTATCGAGTCGATTTTGACTCAAAGCAACCCCATGTGACACAGTAAAACTACCCCATAGGGTTTCCTAGGCTGTAATCTTTACAGAGGAGCCCTGGTGGTGCAGTGGTTAAGTGCTTAGCTGCTAACTGAAAAGCTGACAGTCTGAACCCACCCAGCAATTCCTTAGGAGTAAGATCGGTGATCCACTTACGTAAAGATTTCAGCCTTGGAAACACTATGGCAGTTCTATTCTGTCATATAGGGCCACTATGAGTTGGAATTGACTTGATAGCAATGAGTTCGGGTATTTTTTTAAAATCTTTACAGAATCAGATCACCAGGTCTTTCTCCCTCAGAGCCACTGGGTGGGTTTGAACAGGCAACCTTTTGGTTAGCAGTGGGGCGCTCAACCATTGTACCACCAGGGCTCCTTGACTAGCATAGTGAGATCCATTTTGGATTTCTTCTGATCTCCAGAAATGTAAAATGATAAATCTGTTTTGTGGTAATTTGTTACAGTGGCAATAGGGAACTAATACAGGAGTTTTCTGTCCACATGTAGTATGGCCTCCCCTGTACATCACCCAGCAGACCCGGGGGTGCCACCTGAAACAGGAACCAAGGCAGTGCTTGCCATCTTTGGGATGAGGAAATGGAGGTCACCATGCCCCAGCCCCTGACTGACAACCACACCAGACAACCTGTAGTTCCTGGCATGCCACAAGCTGTTTTTTTACCACCCAGCCTTTGCACACACACTGCCCTCTACTGGAAACACCATTCCCCTGCCTTGCTTGCCAGGTAGCTCTGGCCATCAGCTCCTCTGGGAAGCCTTCCTGATGCCCCCACCCCCACTGGGCTCTCTGAGGCCCATGAAACCTGACTTGTGCTGCCTTTGTCTGAGTCCATCTCCCCTGCCAGCCAGGGAGGCCCTCAGGCTAGGCCTGGCAGAGCGGACACAAGGAAGACTGAAGGGTGAATGGTTAGCAACAGGGCTAAGGGGGACAGACATGCCCAGGTAAGGGCCATACGGCACCTCAAGGCCCGTGCTGGCCTGTTCCAGACTGGGAGGATGTTCCCTCACCTGGTATTTGACCGTCAGGGGCTTCGTGCCCGCCCACCTGTTGCCGAAGTTCCCATCCGGGGGAAGCTCAGAGTCCTCAGTGAGCAGCACTGGGGAGAGAGGAGCCATGAGCAAGATAGGCCTGTCTGTGGCCCCAACCCCAGCCCAGGAAGCCCCACAGGGCACCCTGCCTGGGCACTGCCGACAGGGCCGAGGGAGATTGCCTGACCCAACAGTCCAGAAAAGTCTGTTTCTCAAAGAGCTGACCAAATTATAACAGCTACATTTACTACATGTTTAATCTGTGCTAAGCATGGTTCTAAGTGCTGCACAGGTATTGCCTCATTTATACCTCTTGAAGACACTGAAGTGGGTATTATGACAGTAATCCCCACTTTATTGATGGATAAACTCAGGCACAAGAGACTCACACAGCCAGAAGGAGGTGGGGCAATGGCACCTATACACTGCATTCTCTCTCATTGACGTGGCCACGTCTGCCTCACCATCTGGTCCTCTCAGGCCTGGCCCTGGTCCCTTTTCGAAGGGGGCTTCATTCACCACTCGGACTGCCCCAGGGCTGGGTCCTCCCTCTGTCCCACCAGCCTCCCTGTGCTTAGACATCTGTGTGAGTCTCCCTGATAGACAGTGTCCACATATCGGGATCAGAAGGGCCACGCAGAAGATACCTGGGTTTCTGTTTCCCTCCCTCTGCTCTCTCAGCATCTACCCCCATTGTCTGGCACCAACAACTTCGTTTGCATTTGGAGAATACCCTTTGCTCAGTATTAGTCCCTGGGCTCCAGCTGGCCAAGGAAAGGCACGTGACCCACACTGGGCCAGTGGGACTCAGCCTGGGACCTCTTACGTTCTTCTTCCCTTGGGGTTTCTGTGTTGGTAGGACATAAGCCTGGAGTTACTGGGCCAATCCTTGCCCCCTAACTCAGTGATAGACTGTACTTAAGAATGAAGCTATTGTAGGAAAACCCAACTAATAGAAATAGAATGACAAAGAAGTGTTGTGATGGTATCAACTAAGCACCTAGATCCAGCCATACCTGAAGCCTCTCATTGCCTTCTTTGCTTAAGCCAGTTTGGGCTGGTTTTTGGGTCACTTGCAATCAAAACAGACCTGACTAGCACCGTGTGTGAGTGTTTGGGGGAAGTGAGATATGTGAGAATGAGTATGTAAGTGATCCTAGATTAGACCATACGCTCCCACATTCCAGTCTAGGCTCTGGCCAGGAAGCTGTGAACACCTGCCCATTGTTCCTCCTCACCTCTTTTGTCGAGCACCTGGGTCAGATCTTCCACCAGCCCGGCAGCCTCTTCTCCGCTCTCAGGGCACTGGGCCCCCACCCAGGCGTGAATCTCAGGGGGCAACACATCCAGGAACTGCTCCAGCACCAGCAGCTCCAGGATCTCTTCCTTGGAGCGCATCTCAGGCCGCAGCCACTGGTGGCACAACTCATGCAGCTGGGCCAGGGCCTCGTGGGGGCCTGCTGCCTCCTGGTAGTGGAACTGCCGGAAGCGCAAGCGTGCAGCATCAGGGTGAGCGGTGTGGCCACCAAGGCCAGATTCCTGGCCCTGGGAGACGCCTGCCTCATCATCTTCCACCTTCACTTGCAGGAAGCTTTCCTGTTCCCAGGATGTCAGGCTCAGGGGACTCCTGGGGATAGCCATTGGCAGCAGCACTCCTGTGGGATGCAGAATGGCTCGAACCTCAGGACTGGGTCTGCAGGAAGGTCAAAGTTTTATCACCATGTGGAATCCAGGGCCCTGCCCCACACCTACAAACCACTAATCTACCTTCTCTCTCTGTGGATTTACCTGTACTGAGAGTTTCACATAAATGGAATCATAAAGTCTGTAGCCTTTTGTGACTGGTTTAACTTTGCATAATGTTTTTAAGGTTCATCCATGTTGTAGCATGCATCACTACTTAATTCCTTTTTATGGATGAATATTATTCTACTGTGTGGATGGACCACATTTTGTTTACCCATTCAACAACTGATGGACTTTTGGGTTGTTGCCATTTTTGTGCTATTATGAATAATGCTGCTATGAACATTTATGCATATGTTTTTGCATGGACAAGTGTTTTCATTTTTATTGAGTATATACCTAGGAGGAGGATTGCTGGATCATACGGTAATGCTGTTTAACTTTTTAAGAAACCGCCAGACTGTCTTCTACAGTGTCTGCACCATTTACATTCCCACCAGGAGTAGATGATGGTTCCAATTTCTCCATGTTTTCTATTTTTCACAATGAACCTTTATTTCTTCTATAATCGAGGAAAGAAAGGAAAAAAAAAAAAAACCTAAATGAAATATAACCTCTCCTAGGAGACCCTAGCTCTTTGTTTTTGCCACACACTCCCCTTCCTCAAGGACCTGGTCTCTCCTCTCTGACCCACGACCCCCTGCAAGTATAAGGGCTCAGAGTTCTTTTCTTCCTCGTTCCATTCCATGTCAGCCTCGGCACCACTCTGCTTGAGGTGCTGCTCATGGAAGTCACTTTGAACAGAGGTTCAGGATCCTGAGAAGGAGCTATGGCTTTGGGCACAGGGAGAAGGGAACTTTTATCAAATAAGACCCCAAGCCTGAAATCATTCAGTGACAGCCCATAACCTGAGGGTGTAGCTGTGTTATAGCCTCTTTACTATAAAGTTGGCTTGGGTCCCTTGCCTTCCTTGTCTCCTGCTGTCATGGATTGAATTGTGTCCCCCAAAAATATATGTCAACTTGGCTAGTCCATGATTCCCAGTATAGTGGGATTGTTCACCATTTTGTCATCTAATGTGATTTTCCTGTGTTATAAATCCTGCCTCTATGATATTAATGAGGCAGGATTAGAGACAGTTATGTTAATGAGGCAGGACTCAATCTACAAGATTAGGTTGTGTCTTGAGTCAATCTCCTTGAGATATAAAAGAGAGAAGTGAATAAAGAGACATGGGGACCTCATACTAGCAAGAAACAAGAGCCAGGAGAATAGTGCATCCTTTGGACCTGGGGTCCTTGCACTGAGAAGGTCCTCGACTGGGGAAGATTGATGACAAGGACCTTCCTCCAAAGCCAACAGAAAGGCCTTGGAGTTGGCGCCCTGAATTAGGACTTCTAGCCTCCTAAACTGTGAGTGAACTTCTGTTTGTTAAAGCCATCCACTTGCACTATTTCTGTTATAGCAGCACTAGACGACTAAGACACCTGCCATTACCCCCTACTTGCCCGACTAGCCATTGTCCCTGCTGTTTTCTTGTCCTGATACCCCTTTCTGTATCCTATGAATTCTTCCAGGTCCTCTAGGCCACATCTTAGATCTCTGGGAGCCATCCAAGATGCCTGGGAGTAGGTTATGTGCCCTTCCCAGAGTGCCCTGGGTCTTCCCCTGGGTCTCTACTGTAACTGTCTATTTCCCCAGACAGGCTGGACATACTGGAGTCAAGGTGCCCATGGGCTAGCTCCTAGCAGGTGGGTAGTAAGCAGGCGCTGAACAAATGGAGGGACCAGGAAAACCTGAGTGTGGCCTCCCACAGATGGGGAGGAACTGTTTTATGTTATATGGGAAGGGGAAGCAGGAGCTGGCAGGGACAAGAATGAACACAGTGATGGTTTCCATGCTCCCTTTCACACTTCTGGAGCCCCTGTTCTGGGGAATTTCCGGATGGCCATCTCTAAGACACATCTACGTGAACTTGCCTCAACCTCATCAGCATATTCCCTGACACAAGGCAAAAGCCCCCAGGCCAAGGCTGCTAAAGCCAACACAGCAGGGTGGTTCTTTCATTTCTGACTCCTCACTTGTACATAAGCTGATAATGTACTTACCTCAACGGGTTGCCACAAGGTTACCTGAGGTAACCCATGATGAGCATCCAGCATGGGCCTGGTGCACAGCAAATGTGCAGTAAATGTCCAGTCTGATGGCTCCACCGTTGGTTCTCCTGCCAGACTCCAGCCCACAGAAGGTGCTGGGAGATGGACCTGTAGGCACAGCCAGGTGACCCTCAGTTACACAATTTCAGCTGAAGCACAAATCCTCTGTCGCATACTCAGTGAATAATCCACAGGATACTCAAATTTCAGTCCTCCACACAAAACCTCAGTCAATGACATAGTCAAACACGCAGACACACTATCTTAGGCACAGAGTCTGTCAATAATACCACAAAATACCCCCGGTCACACAAAATTTCTCTGTGTCACTCATAATCACTCAGATATACACAGGCCTTCACAGCATCTCCATTACAGTCTCATTCCATCCCAGTCACTCATAATCTCTTCATCATCTCAGTCAGTCAGATACATAGAATTTCAGTCAACTTGGAATCACACACAGTCAGCCACATACCCACCCTCTCACTCACCATATCACACAACTCACCTACAAAATCTCAGTTAAACCACAACAATCTCTTTGAGTCACACACACTCCATAGGTCGCTAGACACTCAACCTGTCAGTCTACCTCACATTCCCAAGCTGGCAGTCAGAAAAACACACCCAAAATGTGTCAGGTACAGAAGCAAAACCTGTCAGACATAATTTGTCCATTGGTCCTACACTCTCCATCGCAGTCAGTCGGTCCCACGCTTAATCCATGGATAACGCACTCACAAGCCATCAGTCCGTCTGTCCTGCACTCACAGTCCGTCAGTCGGTCCACACGCGGCCGGTGGTCAGCCCCTCACTGTGTCGCCGGTCTTTCACACACATACACCCTGCTCCCCGCGCCACAGGCGTTCGCGATCTCAGGGCCCGCCGTGGTCCTCTCACTTGTTTGGCCCTGCGCCCGCCTTGCCCTGCCAGCGGGGTACCCGCAACCGCCCAGAGCCGTACCCCTGCTTGGATCCTGACCCCGACCCACCTCGCAGGCGCGGCGGGAGGTAGTTTCCGGGAGAGGATGCTAAGGCGCCCCGAGTGCACAGAAAGCCCGCGTGCCCGCCCACCTGGACTACACCTCCCGGCACGCTCCGCGCCGCCAGCCTCAGGCCACCCGTCGCAGCGAGGCTCCTAGCCGCCGGAGGCACGCTGGCCGGGAGTTGTAGTCCCTCCGGGCGCGCGAAACGTAGTGGCAGCGGCCCAGCCTTTGTCGGGTGGTGCTCGCGGTGAGCAGAGGCCGCGGCGGGGCGGGATGCGGAAGGCGGGACGGTGCGAGGGTGTGAGAGGTGTGTGAGTGAGAGTGAGGATGCTGTTCTGAGAAGGTGAGGATGTGTGAGGGGTGGGGGTGCTGGTGTGAAGAGTTTAGGGTTCCTGTGTGAGGTGTAGGGGTGCTGGTGTAAGTGGTTAGAGTGCCAGAGTGAGGGATGAGGGTGCCGATGTGAAAGAGTGAGGGTGGCAGTATGAAGTGGGAGTGCGGGTTTGAGGGAGGTGAGGGTGCCGGTGTGAGGAGTGAGCAGGTAGCAGGTGTGTACTGGTGTGAGGGATGTGAGTGCTGGTGTGAGGGGTGAGGGTGCCATTGTGATGGATATCATGTGTATGACTATGTGTGACCTGGGGGTCCAGGTGGTGAATGTGTCACTCTCTGCAACCAAGTGTATGGGTGATTCTGGGTGTAACTGTGTATGTGACCTGTGAATTGATTTCCACGTGTGATCACCATGCAGCCATGTGGGATTGTCATGTGTGATGTTGTCTGTGAGACAGAGACATGGAAGAGATGGGGAGGGCCTGACATAGTATGGCCGTCCCAGACTGTGAGTAATGTAATTGTGTTCATGGGCTTGATTGTGTCACACGGTGGGTGCTTGGACGCATGACTGTGAGAACACATTCTTTGTGTGTGTGTGCATGTGGATGAGTATATATGAGACAGACACTGAGCTGGAGTTCTGGCTGAGAGCCTGGGACAAGGAGTGTGGGGTCCAGCCTATTTGTGGAGTGAGGCCTTAGGGGGTGCGCCATGTAGGCTTGGTCCCGCAGGCCCCTGTGAGGTAGCCTGATGCTTATGGGGGTACTTATTGTCCCCAGCCTGTCACCATATCCCCTTGTGGCTTCTCGGTTCTTACCCTGCAGTCTGCCAGCAGTTGAAATGAGCACCTCACATCTTCCTTCTACAGATACTTACTGAGAACTCACTACAGGCCAGTGCAGTACCAGACTGGATACCACAGTGATGAGGGCAGGCGTGGCCTACCTCCATAGACCTGCTATCATGTGGGGAGTCGGAGTGTAAACAAAGAAACAAGCCAGTTTTCTGAGGAGGTGGCATCTGGGCTGAGAGCTGAATAGAGGGAGGGACCCAGGGAGAGAGTGTTCCAGGCAAATGGAATAGCAAATGCCAAGGTCCCAAGGTGGGCACACGTGAGGAGACCCGGGCTGGGATGGAGCAAGCAAAGGAGATGGGAGTGGATGAGGTCAGAATGGGGAGGCCTGTGTTGGGGCAGATCATGCTGGGCTTATGGATCATGTATGGACTTTGACTTTACCCTGAGAGAGGTGGGAACCTTGAGAGACCTTTCAGCAGAGAAGACCATGCGACTTAGCTCTTTGTAGGATCACTCTGGCTGCTGCATGGGGAAGACTGGCAGGGTGAGGGTGGTAACCACCCAGGCTGAGAGGCCTCTGTCCTGGCCCTCCTCCAGCAGTGCTCCTTTGCAAGCCCTGGGAAAGTCCTGCCCAGAGCCCGTGCACAGCCCCACTTGTAGATCACACTTGGGATAACAGGGACTCTGGAATTACCTCCCAAGTGGCCCATCTTCTCCTGGGCTTGTCCTTTGCAGGGCAAACCTCAGTGCCCTACCGATGTGCATCCATAGTCCTGAAGGGTGTCCAAGGGCAGCCGTTTGCAAGGTATGCATGGAGCTTGGGTGTCCGTATGCACCCAAAAGACACACTCTATCTCACAGTGTGCGACAGACCTGGTAGGCAAAGAAAAGGTGTGGGTCAAGGAGTAAGGGCCAGCTCTTCCTATGTTGCCTTGCTCTTGTGTGGAAGTCTGAAGAGTCCAGGTCATTAGGAGGAAATATTTGTCAGAGTGAGAATGGAACGTGCTTTATTTATTTATGTAATTACTTATTTATTGTATTTTATTTATCATTATTTATTATTTTTA
>NW_004444112.1:2793134-2805531 GCF_000243295.1 Trichechus manatus latirostris
TTTAGTGTTTATATTTTACTGACTTATTGAATATTATTTATTTGTTATGTACCATTTCTTCAGTTTATTATTATTTACATATTTATTTTATTTCTAATTTTTATTTTTTAATTATTTATTTATTTTACTTTCATTCATTATTTATTTTAAAGTTACCTTTGTTTTTATGTATTTGTTTTAATTATTACTTATTTTTTAATTTATTATTTTAAATATATTTTTAGAATTTACATACCATAGAGTTCACCCATTTAACATGTATAATTCAGTGGTTTGTTGTATATTCACATAGCTGTGCAGCCATCGAGAACATCAATTTTAGAAAATGCTTTGCTTCACAGTGAATTAACCTGATTTTATAATTTCCATGTGTTTGGACATGTGGGTGTCTTAGTTTCAGTTTTGCTATAACAGAAACACTACAAGTGGATGGCATTAACAAAGAGAAATTTATTCTCTCACAGTTTAGGAGGCTAGCAACCTGAATTCAGGGTGCCAGCTCCAGGGGAAGGCTTTCTCTTCTCTGTCAGCTCTGGGGGAAGGTCCTTGTCATCAATCTCCCCCAGTCGAGGAGCTTCTCAGCGTAGGGACCCCAGGTCCAAAGGACATGCTATTTTCCTGGTTCTTGTTTCTTGGTGGTATGAGGTTCCCTTGTCTTTCTGCTCACTTCTCTCCTTTATATCTCAAAAGAGATTGACTCAAGATACAACCTAATCTTGTAGATTGAGTCCTGCCTCGTTAACATTAACTGCCTCTACTCCTGCCTCATTAACATCATCAAGGAAGGATTTACAACACATAGGAAAATCACATTAGATGACAAAATGGTGGACAATCACACAATATGGGAATCATGGCCTAGCCAAGTTGACACACATTTTTGGGGACACAATTCAATCCATAACAGTGGGTCTCCATTTTACTATGGCCTGGGTCCCCTCACATGATAGGCATGGGCTCAGCAGACGATACTGCAAAACCAAAGTCCCTGGGGTGGCAACATGCCTGGTGGTGTGTTTGAGAAGCCGCAAGAGAGCCGTGTTCGTGGGGCTTGGCGAGCACAGGGGAGAGTGACAGGAGAGGAGGTCAGAGAGGCTGGCAGCCAGACCACTGGAGAGGCCTGACAGGTGGGGTAGCAGCAGTGGGCATGGTGAAAGCAGGGGAAAGTCAAGAGCAGCTCAAGAGATGTGGTAAGTCTGACGGGTGACGTGGGAGGACGAGGAACAAGAAAGTTGAGCAGCCCCAGCACTCTGGCTAATGTTATACAGACACTGGTCAGGGGCAGGTTGGAGGAACCAGGTAAAGAAATTGGGAGTCAACCCCATTTTGTACAACATTTTCCAGAGTGCATGTGCTGATAGGCAGTTCTGTTGTGCATCTGGGTGCTGCCGGGACCTACATCTGGAGGGATGGGCCCCCCAGGGCCACTGGCTGGCTGGGCCTGGAACTCAGGACTGAGGTCTGGCATGAGGGGTTGGTCTGCAGCTGTTGGGCAGTGGGAGTGTGTGAGGCCTCAGAGGGAGAGAGAAGAGGGTGATGAGAACAACAGCTGATCTTTCCTGAGCATCTCCTCTGTGCCAGGCTCTGTGCTAAGAACTTGGCCTATACAACTCATTGAACCATTGCAGCAACTCTAAGAGGGGATACTCTTACTACCCCATTTTACAAAGGCGACTTCAGCACAGAGAAGTTAAGTAGCTTGCCCAAGGTCATACAGTGAGGAGGTAACAGAGTTGGGATATGAGCCCGTACCCCAAATGTCCCCAGGAAAGAGGGCCCACAGTCAAAATCAAGGAAAGGGTGGGACATCCACATTGCCTTTAGTGGGTTGTTGTTGGGTGCTGCTGAGTCAGTTTTAACTCAAAGCCACCCGATGTGACAGAGTACAACTGCCCCATAGGATTTTCTAGGCTGTAATCTTTACAGGAGCAGTTCACTAGATCTTTTGAATGACCTTTTTGGTTAGCAGTCAAGTGGAGCACCTAACTGTTGTGCCTCCAGGGCTCCTTCCTTTAGTGAGAGGAACCATTAAATATGGTCAAAGGTGTGTACACAAGGAGGGTAAGGAATTGAACCAGTAATTCTATCCACCTTGACAATCCTTTTGATTTTTTTTTTTTTCTTTCAGTGTAGAAAAAGTCAACAAAGTCATCATTCGTGTTCTAGGTTTCTTTGGGATTAAAGCAGGTGGCCGCAGGGCCAATCCAAAGACCTGCAGTCAGTCGCAGGGAAAGTAGTAGTAATGGTAATGGAGGTCAGAAGAGAAGAGGTCTTACCGGGCTCTGCCCTCACAGACATCTGCACATCCAAGGCCCATTCGAGGAACCGGAACGGAAATCCTGCCGAGGACTGGGGAGAACAATCATTTTTCCAGGGAGGAGA
Organism: Trichechus manatus latirostris; assembly: GCF_000243295.1. Lineage (NCBI taxonomy): Eukaryota > Metazoa > Chordata > Mammalia > Sirenia > Trichechidae > Trichechus > Trichechus manatus. The sequence continues at coordinate 2,795,517 of NW_004444112.1, forward strand.
TTTTAAACCACAGTCATTCCCCAACATGGAAACCCCTAGTGGAGGAAGAGGCTGTGGGGACTGTGAAATTGCGAGAAGCACCAGGATGCCTTCCAGCTCCATCAAACAAGACAGTGTTGCCATGGAAGAGAAAGCCCCTGTGTTAGTTCCACGTGGAGGAAGCTTTGAGCAAGCCCTGGAGCCAGCCGAGTTGCAGGCAGCCTGTGTGAGCGGGAAACCCTGCAGATGCAGCGTGTGCGGGAAGAGCTTCAAGCAGCGCTCGGCCCTCACTGTGCACGAGAGGACTCACACCGGAGAGAAGCCGTACCTGTGCGGCGCATGTGGAAAAGTCTTCCGGTGCAGGTCCAACCTTATCGAGCACCAGAGGATCCACACTGGCGTGAAACCCTACAAATGCAGCGAGTGTGGGAAGGTCTTCATTCAGAACTCCACTCTCACGCTGCACCAGAGGACGCACACCGGCGAGAAGCCTTACAAGTGCAGGGAGTGCGGCAAGGCCTTCCGGGGAAGCTCGGACCTGCGGAAACACGAGCGCATTCACACTGGCGAGAAGCCCTACCAGTGTCAGGAGTGTGGGAAAGCCTTCCGGTGGAGCTCGCCCCTGATCCGCCACCAGAGGATGCACAGCGGCGAGAAGCCGTACCAGTGCATCGAGTGCGGCAAGGCCTTTGGGCAGAGCTCCACCCTCATTGAGCACCATAAGATCCACACAGGTGAGAAGCCCTATGAATGCCTGAACTGCGGCAAGGCGTTCAAGGGCAGCTCGGACCTCAGCCAGCACCAGCGCATCCACACGGGCGAGAGGCCCTACGCGTGTGGCGAGTGTGGACGCACCTTCATGTGGAAGACGGCACTCGTCACCCACCAGAGGACGCACAGTGGGGAGAGGCCCTACGTGTGCGGCCAGTGCGGCAAGGCCTTCGTGCAGAGCTCGCAGCTCAACCAACACCAGCGGAGCCACACGGGTGAGAAGCCCTACGAGTGCCCGGCGTGCGGGAAGGCCTTCAGTGTGAGCGCGTACCTCGTGGAGCACCAGCGGATCCACACGGGCGAGAAGCCCTACTCCTGCCTGGAATGCGGCAAGGCCTTCATTCAGCGCTCACACCTCGCCCAGCACCAACGGATCCACACGGGAGAGAAGCCCTACACCTGTGGCAAGTGTGGCAAGGCCTTCCGATACAGCTCCTACCTGCTCCAGCACCAGAAGCTCCACACCAGGGAATAGCTCTGACGGCCCTCTGCTAGCAATGCCTCACCTCCTGGAGACCAAGGCACCTCACCTCCCACCATCCTTTTGCCACCTCACAGGCTCTTCCCATTTTCCTCTTCTTTGATGGGGATCGCCCCTCTTCCTGGTTCCCTTTCCACTTTCTTTTCTCTTTTTTATGTTTAACATTCTTATTGATACATTATTGACATACCATAAAATTTGCCCTTTTAAAGCGCAATTCATTGGGTTTTAGTATATTCACAGAGGTGTGCAACCATCACCACTATGTAGTTGCAGAACATTTTCATCACCCTGACAAGAAATCTTGTGCCCATCAGCAGTCACTCCCCATCCCTCCCTTCCCCTCACCCCTGGCAACCATTAATCTACTTTCTTTCTCTGTGAATTTGCTTGTTTCGGATATTCTGTGTAACCGGCCCCTTTCCATCTTCTGACCACTGGTAGACACACCACCGGCATCCTGAATCCAAGGAATCCTTTGCTTTTCCTTTCTGAAACCCATCTCATCACTTTCTGCTGTGTACTGGATTGCGCTTTGATCTGTGGGCACCACTGGTTGCCTTCACTTCTTTGGCCTTCCCTGTAGTCTTATGCCATCACACTTCAGTTGTTGAAGGCACAGCCCCAGGAGGCCCACCCCCAATAATTGTAACAATAAACCACATCTTCATTGAGTTGCTTTTGTGCACAAGGCACTCCCTGGGATTTATCAGTTAATCTGAATTGCCAACTCTGCCTCCTCTCTCTGCCGCTACAGGCTTTATTTCTGGTGGCTCCTGATTCTCCAGCCCTGAGCCCTCTGCCCAGTGCAGCCCTACGTCACAAACACCTTCCATATTTTCTGTGACACCTCCCTGCCTCTGAACACAGCCTGCCTCTCCATCCACCCACCAGTGAACGGAGCCCCAGATTTGCCTTGTTTCTGGATTATCACTGCTGTGAACTGCCATTCTTGTTTGAGTGAAGTTGGGGTCTGTTCAGCTGTGTCCGGTTTGTGTCTAGAGAGTCTATATTAGTTTCCTATTGCTGATGTAACAAGTTACCACAAACACAGTGGCTTAAAACAACCAAAAACTTATTATTTTACGTTTCTGGAGATCAGAAGTCTGAAATGGATCTCACCTGGCTAAAATCATGGTGCCAGCAGGGCTGCATTCCTTTTGGAGGCTCTAGAGGAGAATCCATTCCCTTGCCTATTTTGGCTTCAAGAGGCTGCCCACATTCCTAGGCTCATGGCCCCACATTGCTGTGACCTCTGTTTCCATCACCACGTCTCTTTCTCTGACTTTCCCGCCTCTTGTTTTTCACTTTACTTATGAGGACATTTGTGATTACACTAGACTCACTGGATAATTCAGGGTAATCTCCCCATCTCAAGGTCCTTAAGGAATCCCTGCAGCATATTTCATATAAATGGGATTATACAATATGTGGTCTTTTGTGACTGGCTTTAGAAGAGGCACAGGAGTGCCACCGCCCATGAGGACCCCGGAGACCAGGCTGAGAGGCAGCTGTCAGTCCTCTGAGGTGCTACTTGTAATGAATGGGGCCGGGTGCATTTCCAACTCTGCCACACTTCCTCAGTGGCTCTCCACGGGCCACCCCCTGAACCTTTCTAAAATGGGGACAGTGACCTGAGAGCAAGGTGAGGAGACTGGAGTAGGGCCGTGACAGTGCCGACCCTCCGTAGACATGGGTTTACTTCCTTCCTGAGGGGTGGTCAGGTGTAAGACCAAGCTAGAATTAGCTCTGCAGGTTTGAGTCTTCACCCCTCTGTGCCTCTTTCCTGTATAACGTAGATGGTGATGAGGGCCCCTGCTTGTGAGAAGTCAACGGTTAACGTGTAGAGAAAGGACAAACGAGATTGTCATTCCACCAGGGAGTGGCCTTCGTGAGCAGGATGGTCAGGTGGGCAGCTTTGCACGTGCTTGGCTGGCCAGGGGCAAAAGGGCAGTAGGTATGGGGGTCACAGGCTTTGGAATGGGGAAGACCCAAGGTTTTACGGCATCTGAGTGTCAGGAGAAAAGTTGACAAAATGTTTTGTGGAAGCAGTGTCCCAGAGGACACCTCAGGGGCGATTCATTCTTCCCACATAGCCAGAGGCTTTTCAAGTTCCCTTCCTCCTTACCAATTACTCTCAGTCTTTGTCTCATACCAAACTGTGGTGGGCAGGGAGCTACCCAGACCCCGCATGGCAGTCAGGGGAGCTGGGGGCACCAGCTGCAGGAGGCAGAGATTGAACTTCCCATCTCAGTCCTCTTGCCTTCACTCCTTGGGGCGGTGTCCCCGGTGGCTGTGGCCCAGTGACCTAGGAGTGCTGGTCTACAAACACAGTAACACACACATGCATGTTCTCAAATGCACACTCATACTCAGTCACATTCATCACACACACATTCACACACTCGTGCACCACGTATAACCACACAGACATTTACATACTCAGTGTCTCACATGTATTCATGCACACTTATACACAAGTAACACACATGCTCAGTCACACACATGGTTACACTCACAATCACACATTCGCTCACTCTCACATACTTTCATATACACACACTTTCATATACACACTCATACACACCCTCACATACACTTTCATACACGTTCACACACACTGTCACACATTCACTCACTCATACACAAGTAACACTCACATGGTCAGTCACACTCACACGCATTCATATAAATTTACACACATTTACTCACACTCTCACATACACTCATGTATAAACACACACACTACATTCACTTGCATGTTCCCCACGAGCTGGATGACCCCAGGCTCCCCGGGTGCTTTCCTGGCAGTGACAGCATCTGGTCTCCTCCCACAGAAGCCCCGAGAGTGTGGGGTTCAGGCCAGTTTTTTATGGCAGCGGGCCGTGGGGGAGAATCCCAGAGGTGCCCAGAGTGTTTGTGGAATGGATTTGGGACCCTGGGGCAGCTGCTGGGCCCTCTACGCAGAGGCTGAGTGGGCAGGGGAGCCTGCTTCTGTGGGAGTGTATGCTCACACGTGTACACGTTTGTGTGTGTGTCCGTATGTGTGTATCTAGCTATCTGTGTTTTGTAGAACAGCTTTATTGAGATATAATTCACATACCATAAAATTCATTCTTTAAAAGTGTAAAATTCAGTGATTTTAGTATGTTCAAGAGGTTATGCAACCATTATCACTATCTAATTCCAGGGCCATCTTCATCACACCGAAAGGAAACCCCATAGCCATTAGCAGTCACTCCCCATTCCCTCTCCCGTTAGCCCCTGGCAACCAGTGATCTCTATGGATTTGCCTATTCTGGATATTTTATATAAATGGAATTGTACAATACGTGGCATTTTGCGGCTGGCTTCTTTGACTTGGCATGTTTTCAAGATTCATCCATGTTGTAGCATGTGTCAGTACTTCATTCCTTTTTATGGCCAAACAATATTCATTCTATGGGTATACTACATAAGTTTACAGATGTTTGGGCTGTTTCCACTGTCTGGCTACTATGAATAATGCTGCTATGAGGTTTGTTTACAAGACTTTGTGAATATGTTTTCAATTCTCTTGGGTATATACCTAGAACGCGAATTGCTGAGTCATATAGGAACTCTATGTTTAGCATTTTAAAGAACTGCCAGACTGTATTCCATAGTGGCTACACCATTTTACATTCCCACCACAATGTGACGGTTCCAATTTCTCCACATCCTCACCAACACTTGTTACTGTCTTTTTGATATTTGCTATCCCAATATGTGTTCAGTATTCTCATTGTGGTTTTGATTTGCATTTCCCTAATTATTTACTATATTTTTACATAAATAATGTGCGACATCTACGTTTGTTTGCCAACCCCCCCCCATCCCCCCAGGTATTTTTGTAAGTATGCTAATTTTTTTTTTACAGCTACATGTAAAGCATCAGCCCCTGGGAGGGAACTGAGAGTCCAGCTGGGGAGTAGGAAGGAGGAGGTAGATGCCACTGGGGCTGTCTGCAGGGCACAGCACAAGGCCAGCAGGAGTGGGACCCAAGGGTCCTGGAGTCAGACACAGGGCACTACCTCCAGCCTCAACTTCCCTTTCTGAAAATGGGATCTGTAATGTCACCAGCAGCATCCCCAGGGTGTCTCAGTTACTCATTGTGAGTTTACAAGGCCCCTGCACACCCCATGCTCCAGAAGAGGAATTAAAGGCTAGGAGAGGCCTGGTCTGAACTCTAATCTGATGGCTCCCAGCTCGGACAGGGCTCCAGCCTCTAACACATGCAGGCAGCCTGTTTCTGAGGTCGCAATTCCATCATTGTGAGATGGTATGGCCAGCACTCGACAAGGGCTCTGCTGTAACGCAGCCTCCTTGCATCAGCTGAACACAGGGAGGGCAAGAGACTCACTCCTGGTCACACAGCTGGTAGTGCGGGTTAAATCGTGGCCCTCCCAAAGAGATGTTCAATCCTAACACGATACCTGTGAATGTGACCTTATTTGGAAATAGGCTAGTTGCAGCTGTGATCATTTAGGACGAGGTCATACTACAGTAAAATGGACCCTAAATCTAATGACTGGTGTCTTTATAAGAAAAAGGAGACAGAGATTTGGGCACACAGACAGAGGGAAGAAGGCCATGTAAAGATAGAGGCAGAGAACGGAGGAATGCTGCCACAAGCCAAGAACACCTGGAGCTGAAAGAGGCAAGGAAGGATTTTCTCCTAGAGGAGCACAGCGCTGCCAACACCTTGATTTCGGACTTCTGGCTTCCAGAACTGTGACAGAATAAATTTATGTTGTTCTAAGCCATCTAATTTGTGGTAATGTGTTATGGTTGCGCTAGAAACTAGTACATAAGGGTTGCTGAAATGGGGCAAGCTTGTAAAATGCTTAAACGAGTAAACTAGTTGCCCCCAAGTCAATTCTGACTCATGGCAACCCCGTGTGTACAAAGCAAAATTGCTCCATAGGGTTTTCAAGGCTGTGACCTTTCAGGAGCAGATCACCAGGCCTTTCTTCTGAAGAGCCTACTGGGTGGGTTCAAACTGCCAATCTTTTGCTTAGTAGTGAAGCACTCAACCATTTGCACCACCAGGGGACTCCTGTAAAGTAACTACAAAGTGCAAAATAAAGTCTTACGTTTACGTTGCCATCTCAATGGACTTTAGGGAGTCCTCACACTGAAGCTGAGGAACAATATGCAACTTTTTTTTTTTTTTAAAAGAGCCAGACTTTGTGACACTCATTTTGATGTATAAAACTTACTTTTTTTGGGAGAGAAGAAAACAAAACAAAACTCAAAACCTATTGCCTGAGTTAACAGGAGACACAGACAACTGAAAGAGCATCTTTTAAAAAATAGCTTCTTTTTAAAATTAACTTTTGCCTTGGTAAAAACTTAAACTGCGTTCCAGGCACTGCTGAGGAAGTCCACTCACACCTGCAGGCCTCTTCTGCCACCTGGTGGGCATCGCTGTGACCTGCATGATGGAGAAGAATTAAGGCGGTGGTTGTTGAGTGTCCTCGAGTGGATAGCGACTCTACAAGACAGAGCAGAACTGCCCTATAGGGTTTCCTAGGCTGCAGTCTTTACAGGAGTAGATCACCAGGTCTTTCCCCTGTAGAGCCACTGGGTGGGTATGAACCACCAACCTTTTGGTTAGCAGCTGGTGCTTAACCATTGCGACACCAGGGCTTCTTCCTCGAAGATTTCAGAGAAGCAACTCTGACATCTTCACGGAGGATGGTTCCTAAAGTGGAAGGGATATCCAAGACGCACTCCTCCTTTCTCACCTGACCAGGTAAGTGACCCAGCAGGGGCTGCGTTGCACCCAGCCCGCGTTCCTGACACGCACAGGGGCCTCCCCAAGACAGAGGACAGGACGCCGAGGAGAGACGAAGGCTTCTACCACAGTTTCGCAGGCTCCTACTTCACTCACCCACGAAAACAAGTTACTGAGGGTTTTCTGGTACTCGCTTTATTCGCAGTCTCCCCATGCAGTGAGTTCCCCGAAGCTGGGCTAGGAATCTACTTTGGCTGAAGGATCTGCCGCACTTGCGACACTCAAAAGGCTTCTCTCAAACCTGAACCCTCTGTTGTAGACCAACGGCCAGCCTCGCGGAAGGTTTTCTGACACGTGCCGCACGTGCCTCAGACCAAAGGCTTGGCGCCTGCGTGGAACCACTGGTACTGCATGAGTTGCGTGACGCGGCTGAAGGCCTTGCCACACGAAAGGCCGCTCACCAGTGTGCGCACGGTAGTGCTCAGTCAGGTGCGACAGCTGGATGTAGGCCTTGCCGCACTTGTTGCACTTGTACGGCTTCTCCCCAGAGAGCGTTCTCTGATGGAGGGCGAGGGACGAGCTCTGCATGAAGGCCTTCCTGCAGTCGCCGCAGACGTGGGGCTTCTCCTTGGTGTGGATGCGCTGGTGCTGCATGAGGAACTTGGCCTGGCTGAAGGCCTTGCCACATTCTTTGCAGGTGTAGAGCCACTCACCTGTGTGGTTTCACTGGTGCAGGACGAGGGCAGAGGAGTTGCTGAAAGGCTTCCTGCACTCGGTGCACCTGTAGGGCTTCTCACCAGTGTGCACCCGCTGGTGTTTGGCCAGGCATAAGCTCTGGCTGAAGGCGTGCCTGCACTCCACCCACACACGTAGGGCTTCTCGCCCGTGTGCACCCGCTGGTGCTTGCCGAGGGACGCGCTTTGGCTGAAGGCTTTGCCGCACTCGAGGCACGCGTACGGCTTCTCCCCGGTGTGGCAGCGCTGGTGCTCAGCCAGGGACGAGCTGACACTGAAAGCCTTGCAACACACGCCGCACTCATAGGGCCTCTCCCCGGTGTGGGTCCTGTGGTGGACGAGGAGAGCCGAGGAGCCAGCAAAGGCTTTGCCACACTCTTTGCAGGCAAACGGCTTCTCCCCGGTGTGGACTCGCCGGTGCTGCACCAGGTGGGTGCTCTGGCTGAAGGCGCGGCCACACTCGCTGCACGCGTAAGGCTTCTCCCCCGTGTGCACCCGCTGGTGTCTGGCGAGGGCCGAACTCTCGCGGAAGCGTTTGTCACAGATGCTGCACACATAAGGCTTCTCGCCGGTGTGGATCCGCCTGTGTTTGACAAGGGACGAGTTCTTGCTGAAGGCGCGTCTGCACTCGCGGCACACGTAGGGCTTCTCGCCTGTGTGGATCCGCTGGTGTTGAATGAGATGCGTGCTCTGGCTGAAGGCCTTCCCACACTCCTCACATGCGTAGGACTTCCTCCCCTCAGGAATCCTCTGAAAACTCAGGAGGCGCGTGTTCTTGCTGAAGGCATCGTCCCACCCACCACATGCCGCCGTACCCTCCTCAGTGTGGACTCCTTGTGGCTGACTAAGCTCTGGGAAACAGGCACAGGCTTTCCTACACATGCCCTCTCTTCTGCAGGGGCGACCCTGGTCTAGGCCTGACTCGAACACGAAGCCCTTTTTGTGGCCATGGTTCGCAGGAGCCTGGGCCCCCGCTGGACGGGCCTGATGCTTCATGAGGAAAGGGCTTCGGGGGAAACTTCTTGCAACACTCTGCTGGGGGCTCTTCTTGTGTTGGCTGCAGTGCCGCCGTCTCTCCACGGCCCAGCCGTCCAGCTCTGGGACATTTCTCAACATGGTGTACCAGAAATCCTGCCCTTGCAGTCCCGCTGTCAGCCACCTGCGAGGTGACGCGTCTTCATCTGGAGGAGGTGGTGCAGCCCGGCTCTCCGGCTCTGAGTCTGAAAAACAAGCAACCAAGCTCAGGTCTCAACCTGAATGTGCCCTGCCCTCTGTGAAGGGACCGACAGAACTTAAGTCGTCAGAGCGGGACAGAACAAAATGCTGGCCAGGATCGTATGGATCTGAGGCTTCCAGACAGGGCTCTTACAGTTGATGAAGGGCCCAGGGTCTGAGGACAGAACAGTGGGTGTGTCTACTCCCCAAGACCACCTCCAGGTTCAAGGACTTGCTAGGACTCATGGGACTCACAGCTATGGTTTATCACAGCAAAAGGATACAAAGCAAGAGCAGCAAAGGGAAAAAGAGCATGGAGTGAAATCCAGAGGAAACCAGGTGTGAGTTTCCAAGAGTCCTCCCTCAGTGGAGTTGCACTTAATTCCGCCAGAAATAAGTTGACAAACGTGTGAAAGGTTGTCCACCAGGAGCACTCATCAGAGACTCAGTGCGTAAGGTTTTTATCGGGGGCTCCTCAGGTAGGCGCTAGAGCCCAGGTGGCGCAGTAGTTAACAGTTTGGCTGCTAACCAAAAAGGTCAGCAGTTCGAATCCACCAGCTGCTCCTTGTGTCTTTGGCTTTCTTCATTCTCCTTTGTTCTGGGTGGGATGGGACCAATAGGTGTATCATAGATGGCTGTTGGCAGGCTTTTAAGACCCCAGACGGTACTCGTCAAAGTGGGATGTTGAACATTTTCTTTATAAACTATGTTATGCCAGTTGACCTAGATGTCCCCTGAGACTATGGTCCCCAGGCCCCAGCCCCAGCTACTGCGTCCCTCAAAGTGTTTGAGTGTGTCTAGGAAACTTCTATGCTTTTGCCTCAGTCCAGTTGCACTGACTTCCCCTATATGGTGGTGTCCTTTCTTTCACTGAAGTTGACAACTGTCTGCTATCTAGTTACCATCACCCTTGTAACCAGCAAAGAATGCTTTTTTTCTGTGTGTAAACCTTTTCATGAATTCTTATAATAGTTGTCTCAGACAATATTTGTCCTTTCGTGACGCGCTTATTTCACTCAGCATAATGCCCTCCAGATTCATCCATGTGGTGAGATGTTTCGAGGATTCATCATTGTT
>NW_004444112.1:2805653-2813588 GCF_000243295.1 Trichechus manatus latirostris
ATCATTGCATAGTATTCCACTGTGTGTATGTACCACAATTTGTTTATCCATTCATCTGTTGATGGCCGTTTAGGTTGTTTCCATCTTTTTGCTACTGTGAATACTGCTGCAATGAACATGGGTGTGCGTATGTCTATTCGTGCGATGGCTCTTATTTCTCTAGGGTATATTCCTAGGAGTAGGACTGCTGGATCATATGATATTTCTATTTCTAGTTTTTAAGGAAGTGCCATATCGTTTTCCAAAGTGGTCGTACCATTTTACATTCCCACTAGCAGTGCATAAGAATTCCAATCTCGGCAGCATGCTGAGATGGGGGAAAGGAGTGGCTCCAATGGTCAGGTGGGGATTTCTGCTCTGGGTGGTCTTCAGTGATAGCTGGTTGGTGTGTGGCGCTGACTGGTCCCCAAGGCTGCTGAGCGGCAGCCTGGCGAGCCTGGTAAGGGGAAGCTCTTTAAGCTCCTAGGAATTTCAGATATTGAAAACATTCCCTGTGCCCGGGATTTGGTATTATATGGTTCATTAGAATCTCCTGTGGCTGGCCTTGGACATTTTTTATTAAGTAGTAGAATTAGAAGATCATGTGATGTTGGAACAGGGGAGTTTATTTATAACTTTAGGATGCTGGTTCCATTGTAGGTATAATTATGTGAAGTTAAGAATCCAGGAAAGAATCGCCAGAGAAGGAATTGAGAATAAGATTTTATATGAAAGCACTCACCTTGATCATGAAAGAAAACAAACTGATGGCAACAGCAGTAATTGAGCAGTCTTGGGCAGAGAAAACCAAAATACAACTCATTGAAACCAGCATGCACAAAGCTGAGATCAACTACACAAAACATTTTATGAACAATAAGAAAGCTTTTCAATCAAGAAAATAAAGCAGGTGTAAGTTGTCTTTTTTTTGTTGCTGTGCTTTAAGTGAAAGTTTACAATTCAAGTTAGTCTCTCATACAAAAATTTATACATACATTGTTATGTGACCCTTGTTGCTCTCCCTATACTGTGACAGCACACTCCTCCTTTCCACCCCGGATTTCCCGTGTCCATTCAACCAGCTCCTAACCCTGCCTTCTCATCTTGCCTCTGGACAGGAGCTGCCCATTTAGAATCATGTATCTACTTGAGCTAAGAAGCACGCTCTTCATGTATCATTTTATGCCCCATAGTCCAGTCTAATCTTTGTCTGAAGAGTTGGCCTTGGGAATGGTTTTTATTTTGGGCTAACAGAGCTTGGGGGCCATGTCTTCTGGGGTCCCTCCAGTCTCAATCAAACTATTAAGTCTAATCTTTTTACTAGAATTTGAATTCTGCACCCCATCCTTCTACTGCTCTGTCAGGGACTCTCTGTTGCGTTCCCTGTCAGAGTGGTCACTGGTGGTAGCTGGGCACCATCTAGTTCTTCTGGTCTCAGGCTGATGAAGTCTCTGGTTTATGTGGCCCTTTCTTCCCTTGGTCTAATACTTTCCTTATGTCTTTGGTGTTCTTCATTCTCCTTTACTCCAAGTAGGTTGGGACCAATTGATGCATCTTAGATGGCCGCTCGCTAGCTTTTAAGACCCCAGACGCCATTCACCAAAGTGGGATGCAGAACATTTTCTTAATAAACTTTGTTATGCCAGTTGACCTAGATGTCCCCTGGAACCATGGTCCCCAGACCTCTGCCCCTGCTACTCTGTCCCTCAAAGTGTTTGGTTGTATTCAGGAAGTAAGTTGTCTTTTTATACACACACACAAGTATAAATACTTGCAAACTAACTCTTGCCCTGTGTCTACTGCCAGTCTAGCATTCTTCTGCGCTACATATAGTGGACTTTTCACACTTAAAATATGAACAGAATTGATTGACAGCGTGTTATAAGAATAAAACTATAAAACTTAATATTTGATTTGATGTGCTTGGATAAGAGTTTCTTTGTAATAAGTATGAGTTTAATAACAAGCATTTCAAGAAATAAAATCTCTCCCAGTTGAATTTTCAAAAAACAACAACGACAAAAAAAGTTCCAGTCTCCCCACAACCTCCCCAACATCGTTATTTTGTGTTTTTTGGATTAGTGCCAGTATTGTCGGGGTGAGATGGTATCTCAATGTAGTTTTGATTTGCATTTCTCTAATGGCTAACGATCGCGAGCATTTCCTCATGTGTCTGTTAGCTGCCTGAATGTCTTCTTTGGTTAAGTGTCTGTTCATATCCTTTGCCAATTTTTTAATTGGATCATTTGTCTTTTTGTTGTTGAGGTGTTGCAGTATCTTGTAGATTTTAGAGATTAGACCCTTATCGGATATGTCGTAGCCAAAATTTTTTTTCCCAGTCTGTAGGTTCTCTTTTTACTCTTTTGGTGAAGTCTTTTAATGAGCATAACTGTTTGATTTCTAGGGGTTCCCAGTTATCTAGTTTCTGGTGTTTGTGCATTGTTAGTTACAGTTTGTATACTATTTATGCCATGTATTAGGACCTGTAACATTGTCCCTATTTTATTCTCCATGATCTTTATCATTTTAGATTTTATATTTAGGTCTTTGATCCATTTTGAGTTAGTTTTTGTGTATGGTGTGAGGTATGAGTCCTGTTTCGTTTTTTTGAAGATGGATATCCAGTTATGCCAGCACCATTTGTTAAAGAGACCGTCTTTTGCCCATTTAACAGACTTTGGGCCTTTGTCAAATATCAGCTCATAGATGGATGGATTTACATTTGGATTCTCAATTCTGTTCCATTGGTCTACATGTCTGTTGTTGTACCAGTACCAGGCTGTTTTGACTATCGTGGCTGTATAATAGGTTCTAAAATCAGGCAGTGTGAGGCCTCCTACTTTGTTCTTCTTCTTAAGTAATGCTTTATCTGGGGCCTCTTCACTTTCCATATAAAGTTGGTGATTTGTTTCTCCATCTCGTTTAAAAATGCTCTTGGAATTTGGATCGGGATTGCATTGTATCTGTAGATTGCTTTGGGTAGAACTGACATTTTCACAAGGTTGAGTCTTCCTATCCATGAGCGTGGTATGTTTTTTCCACTTATGTAGGTCTCTTTTGGTTTCTTGCAGTAGTTTTTTGTAGTTTTTTTGGTATACGTCTTTTACATCTCTGGTTAGATTTATTCTTGGGGTTAGATTTCTCTTCATGGGTGCTACTGTAAATGGTATTGATTTGCTGATTTCCTTTTCAAAGTTCTCTTTGTTGGTGTAGAAGAATCCTACTGATTTTTGTATGTTAATCTTGTATCCTGCTACTTTGCTGAAATCTTCTATTAGTTCCAGTAGCTTTCTTGTAGATTCTTTAGGGTTTTCTGTGCATAAGATCACATAATCTGCAAATAGGGATAATTCTACCTCTTCCTTACCAGTTTGGATGCCCTTTCTTTCTTTTTCTTGCCTTACTGCTCTAGCTAGGACTTCCAGCACAATGTTGAATAAGAGTGGTGATAAAGGGCATCCTTGTCTCGTTCCTGTTCTCAAGGGGAATGTTTTCAGTCTTTGTTTAGAATGATGTTGGCTGTTTGCTTTGTATAAGTGCCCTTTATTATGTTGAGGAATTTCCCTTCTATTCCTATTTTGCTGACAGTTTTTATCAGGAATGGATGTTGGACTTTGTCAAATGCCTTTTCTGGATGAACTGATAAGATCATGTGGTTCTTTTGTTTTATTATCTGGTGGATTACGTTGATTGATTTTCTAATGTTGAACCATCCCTGCGTTCCTGGTTTGAATCCCACTTGGTCATGATGTATTATTTTTTTGATATGCTGTTGAATTCTATTGGCTAGAATTTTGTTGAGGATTTTTACATCTATGTTCATGAGGGACACTGGTCTGTAGTTTTTTTGTGTGGCGTCTTTGTCTAGCTTTGGTATCAGGGTTATGCTGGCTTCACAGAATAAGTTTGGGTGTATTCCTTCCTTTTCTATGCTCTGAAATAGCTTTAGTAGCATTGGAGTTAGCTCTTCTCTAAAGGTTTGGTAGAATTCTCCAGTGAAGCTGTCCTGGCCAGGGCTTTTTTTGTTGTTGTTCGGAGGTTTTTTTGTTTGTTTGTTTTGTTTTTTTTTATTACTGCTTCAATCTCTTCTTTTGTTATGGGTTTATTTAGTTTTTCTGCCTTGGTTTATGTTAGTGTAGGTAGGTAGCATGTTTCTAGAAATTCATCCATTTCCTCTAGCTTTCCAAATTTATTGGAATACAATTTTTCATAGTATTCTGTTATGATCCTTTTTATTTCAGTTGGGTCTGTTGTGCTATCACGCATCTCATTTCTTATTTGAGTTATTTGCTTCCTCTTCTCTTTTTCTTTTGTCAGTTTGGCCAATGGTTTGTTGATTTTGTTGATCTTTCAAAGAACCAACTTTTGGTCTTGTTGATTCTTTCAATTTTTCTTATGCTCTATTTCATTTATTTCTGCTCTAATTTTTATTATTTCCTTTCTTCCGGTGCCTGAGGGCTTCTTTTGCTCCTCTCTTTCTATTTGTTTGAGTTGTAAGGTTAATACTTTGATTTTGACCCTTTCTTCTTTTTTGAAGTATGTGTTTATTGCTATAAATTGACCTCTGAGCACTGCTTTTGCTATTGTCCCAAAGGTTTTGGTGAGAAGTGTTTTAATTCTCATTTGATTCCATGAATTTCTTTATTCCATCCTTGATTTCTTCTATAACCTAGTAGTTTTTAAGCAAGTTTTCATGTATTTGATTTTTTTCCTTGTTATTCTGTTATTGATTTCTACTTTTATGGCATTATGATCAGAGAAGATGCTTTGTATTATTTTGATGTTTTGGATTTTTTTAAGGCTTGCTTTGTGGCCTTAAATGTGGTCTGTTCTGGGGAATGTTCCATTGCATTGGAAAATAATGTATACTTGGCTGTTGTCAGGTGGAGTGTTCTGTATATGTCTATGAGATCAAGTTGGTTGATTGTTTAGCTCTTTCGTATCTTTACTGAGTTTCTTTCTAGATGTTCTGTCCTTCACCAAAAGTGGTGTGTTGAAGTCTCCTAGTACTATTGTAGAGCTTTCTATTTCTCTTTTCAATGTGTTAAAGTTTGTTTTATGTATTTTGGAGCCCTGTCACTGGGTGCATATGTATTTATTATGGTTATGTCCTCCTGGTGTACTAATCCTTTAATCATTGTATAGTGTCCTTTCTCATTTACTGTGGATTTTGCTTTAAAGAATATTTTAAAGACTATTTGCTTTAAAGACTATTTTATCAGAGATTAATGTTGTCACTTCTGCTTTTTTGGTTGTTGTTTGCTTGATATATATTTTCCCATCCTCTGAGCTTCAGTTGTTTATGTCTTTGTGTCTGAGGTGTGTTTCTTGTAGGCAGCATATAGATGGATCATGTTTTTTTAATCCATTCTGCCACTCTCTGTCTCTTTACTGGTGCATTTAGGCCATTTACATTCAGTGTAATTATTTATAGATATGCGTTTACTGCTGTCATTTTGATGTATTTTTGTTTCGTGGTGTTGACAGTTGCTTTGTTCCACTTAATTTTCTGTGCAGAGTTCTTTTTGTTTACGTATTTTCTTTTCATCTCTTTCATTACTGTAGACTTTGTATTTGCTGAGTCTTTATGTTTTTCTTCTTTTTAATTTTGATGGGTAGGTTTGTTAGCTTCCTTTGTGGTTACCTTGAAATTTACCTTTATTTTTCTGAATTTAAGCCAGTCTTTTATTTCTTGATACTGCCTTAACTTCCTCTCCATATGGAAGTTCTATGATTATACTGTTTATTCCCTCTTTTTTTGTTTTGACATCATTGTCGTTTACATATTGTTATCTCTGGTTCCCTATTTTCAGTCTTTTAGCTTTGATTTGTTTTTTTGAATTCCCTATCTGGGTTGAAAACTGGTCGATCTGTCCTGTGTCCTAGTCTTGGATTGCTGTCTGATGTTGTTGGTTCTCTAACCAGGGGATTCCCTTCAATATTGCTTGTAATTTTGGTCTGATTTTTACAAATTCGTTTAATTTATGTTTATCTGGAAATGACCTAATTTCACCATCGTATTTGAGAGACAATTGTGCTGGATATATAATTCTTGGCTGGCAATTTCTTTCCTTCAAGGCTTTATACATGTCATCCCATTGCCATCTTGCCTGTGGTGGTTTCTGCCAAGTAGTTAGAGCTTAGTCTTATTGATTATCTTTTGTAGGTGACTTTTCATTTATCCTTAGCTGCTCTCAAGAGTCTTCTTTGTCTTTGGTTTTGGCAAGTTTGATTATGATATGTCTTGGTGACTTTCTTTTGAGGTCTACCCTGTATGGAGTTTGTTGAGTTTCTTGAATAGATATCTTTTCATCTTTCATGACATTAGGGAAGTTTTCTGCCAGCAAATCTTCAACAATTCTGTGTTTTCTTTTATCCCCATGCCACCCCCCATTCTGGTACTCCAGTTACTTGTAGGTGTTTCCTCTTGATAGTATCCCACACAATTCTTAGGCTTTCTTCATTTTTTTTTCTGACTTTTCCTCAAACAAACTGGTGTCAAGGGAGCTATCTTCAGTCCCACTAATTATGACTTCCATTGCTCAATTCTTCTCCTATGACATTCTATTGCATTGTCTAATTTTGAAATTTTATTATTAATCTTTTGGATTTCTAGTTGCTGTCTCTGTATGGTTTCTAGCAGCTTGTTTATTCTGTTGTTTTGTTCTTGTATTGTTTTCCTGAATTCTTCTGTTGCTTTGTCTGTGTGTTCCTTGGTTTGGTTTGAGTTTTGCCTGATCTCCTTCCTGATCTCTTGGAGAGCTCTGTATATTAGTCTTTTAAATTCTTTATCTGGTAGTTCCATTGCCTTATCTTCCTCTGGAAGGTTTTCTGGTTCTTTATTTTGGTCACTTGCTGGAGCCATCTTGTCCTGCTTCTTTATGTGATTTGATATTGACTGTTGTCTCCAAGGAATCAATAAGTTATTATATTTATTTATTGTATTTTTGTTTACTGCATCCTGTATTTTTGTTTTGTTTTGTTTCAATATGCCCAAGTAGGCTGGGCGTGTGAACTACTTTGGTTATTGGCATTGTTGAACCTCTCACATCCTATCTCCAGGTGGTCAGAGCAGCTACTAGGTGTGTGAGCCCAGAAGTCTGTTCACTGTTCTTGCGGGGGTGCAGTTATTCAGGCACAAGTATCCAGGTCATCAGTCACTGAATGTGTGGCGCAGACTTTCACCTGCAGTCCTAGTCAGGCAGGGCTGTGTGGGGGTGTCTGGCGCAGGCACAGGTCTCTGGTTGCAGTGGCGGGGTGGGGCAATGTGTGGGGCAAGGCAGGGGCTGACAGCTGCCCCTGGATGCCTGGATGGAGGGCATGTCCCTGTCCCCTCAAGTGCATAGTGGAGGGGTACTGTGGCCGGTCCTAGGACACCTGGTGTCATTGGCTGGAGGGATTGGGAAGCACCACTAATTCTCAGATCCTTGTCATGGCTGGCTAGATGGTGTGGGTGGTACTGCTGGCCCTCAGGCCCCAAGTGTGGGTAGGTGAGGCCCCTTCTTAGGTGGGGTGGCAGGGCAGTGTCGAATGTCACAAATCTGCAGCTCCGGCTTGGCTGCTGCTGGTGAAAATGGGCTTCAGGTGTATGCCCTACTGTTTTATGCTAATGAGGGCATGCAGTGTTGAATCAGCCCACAAGGGACTGGGTGGGGGTGAAGGGCGCTGCAAGTCCATGGACCCCGTACGCCAGTGGCTGGGCAAAGGGGCAGGGCCTCCCAATGGGCCCTGAATTCCTGGCTTAGGGGGCATGGTGTTGTTGAATGCCATGGCACTGGTGTCAGAGCAGGGTAGGGGTGGGTAAGCTTAAGGGAGTGATTCTTTTCTGTGAAGCTCTGGGGTGGGGGAGGGGTTATTTTGCCAGCATGCGCAGTAAGTTGGGAGCTTGCACTTAACTTTCGTAGGTCTGGTGTTGCTCCTGTTTGGTTCTGGAGGTGTGTGCAGATTTGTTGCTGC
>NW_004444112.1:2814189-2818395 GCF_000243295.1 Trichechus manatus latirostris
ACCCACAGGTTGTTTAAGAGTGTGTTGTTTAATTTCCACATATTTGTATGTTTTCCAGTTTTCTTTCTGTTATTGATTTCTAGTTTCATTCCACTGTGGCTGGAGAAAATACTTTGTATCATTTCAGATTTTCAAAGTTTATTAAGACTTGTTTGGTGGCCTAACCTTCCTGGAGAATGTTCTATGTGCACTTTAGAAGACTGTGAATTCTACTGGTGTTGGATGGAGTACAGTGAGTCATGCTTATCTGTTAGGGTAGTGGGAGCTCTTCAGAAATCGAAATTCCCAGATGCCAGCCAAATCCTTCCAAAGAAGGCAGTCTCAGCCTGCTACAGTAACTTTTCTGCACAATGGGGAAGGTCAATGAGAGCCACTCATGAATCTGCCACTGTTTTGGCCATTTCACAACACTTTTCTCTTTAGAACAAGGCCTGATTCCCATGGAAGTGCAGTAATTATTTGCAGTACAGATATGCTGTGGCCCACACCACAACCGCAAAAGCCACGTGATGTGTTAGAGGGCTGGGTTTCAGAAATGGTCAGCAATGAGCCAATGGTCACCCAGCTAATGAATGATGAAGCTGTGTGTCTGAGGTGTGAGACCCTGTGTGGTAGGCTGAAAATGGTCCCCTTAAGGTATATACAAGGAGCCCTGGTGGCACAATGGTTAAGTGCTTGGCTGCTAACCAAAAGGTCGGCAGTTTGAACCCAATAGCCTCTCCACAGAACAAAAGACTTGGAAATCTGCTCCCATAAAGATTACAGCCTAGGAAACTCTATGGGGCAGTTCTACTCTGTTCTATAGGGTCACTATGAGTCAGTCAACAGCACACAACAACAAAAACAACAAGGTATGTTCACATCCTAATCCCTGGAACCTGTAAATGTTACCTTATATGTATGGCAAAAGATATGCTTACACAAAGGAATTTGACACGGGGAGATTATCCTAGATTATTCTGGTGGAACCTAAATGCAATCCCATGCATCCTTATAAGAGAGAAGCAAAGGGAGGTTTGACAAAGAGAAGATTAGGTGATGTGACCATAGAGGGAGAGACTGGAGTGAAACAGCCACAAGGAATGCCTGCAGCCCAGATCAGCCACAGGGAGCCCGGCTCAGATGTGGAGCCTTCTCAGAGGTGCCCTGGGTCAGTGATGGGGCTCTAGTGCCTGTTTCCTCACCTCTAAGCCCCACTCAGGCTGAGGAGCCATAGAGGCCCCGGGTCCAGAGGAACAAGCCCTGGATATGCGCGCCCAAGGAGCACACCCTGTGTACAGCTTGGGGCCGGGAGATAGAAACACCACAGAACAACCCAGAGAAGTGAGTGGCCAGATGTTGGTCCAAGGTCGAGTGAGCACATTTCATGTACGACAGACCTGCCCTGTTGAACAGTGTCATTTATCAGGATCTGGATGACTGAGGAAAGGTCTCAAGGAAAGAAACCCATCTCTAGCACCAGTCCCGAATGCCAGCCCCCAATCCTCATGCTCAAAACAGCTACCAGGAACTGACCAATCCACCAATGTTCCTGCAGAGCCAGACCCTGCGCATGGGCCACAGTCGAGGCCTGAGAGCAGAGCCAGGAGTGCAGCTCTCACTGTCCGCAAAGCCTGGGGCTCCTTCCTGGACCACTGGAGAGTCAGGAGCAGGGTCCACAGAATGTAATGCATCAGGGGAGAGAGAATACATATACAGCCCAGCTCTGTCACCAGGACCTCGCACCATGTGCTTCATTGGCTGCGGTGAGAACACTGTGAAATGACAACTGTCTAAGCCCCGGAGGTGTACTACACATTGGTGTTCATTATCTGGGGCTGTGATTTGTGTCTGAAAATTGATTTGCCATTCTTAATCATGGAAATAATTTAAGTATACTCACTAGGATGACTATAAACAAAAAGACAAAAAAATCTCAAGTGTCAAGTGATGGTGACTACCTGGAGAAACTGGAACCCTTGTATGTTCTAGGAATGTAAAATGGTGCAGCTGCTGTGGAGAACAGTCTGGCAGTTCTTCAAAAACATGGAGTTACCATATGACACAGCAATTCTACACCTAGGAATACACCCTAGAGAGCTGAAAACATGTGTCCACACAAAAACTTGTACACAAATGTTCATAGCAGCATTGTTCATAAGAGCCAAAAAGTGCCAACAACCCAAATGTCCATCAGCAAATGAACAGATAAACAAAATACAGTCCATCCATACAATGGGATATTATTTGGCCATAAAAAGGAATGAAATATTGATGCATGCCACAATGTGGGTGAACCTTGAAAACCCATGTCAAGTGAAGATGCCATACACAAAAGGCCACATACTGTATGAGTCCATTGATATGAAATATCCAGAATAGGTAAATCCATGGATACAGGAAGTAGGCTAGTGGTTGTCATGGGCGGGGGGAGAGGGAATGGGGAGTGACTGCTAACAGGTACAGGTTTTTATGGGGGCTTCGCTACCTATGAGCTATTTTATCTGGATGATATATTGCCTCACTCTGATCCCATCTGTAAAAAACAACAAAAACCCTGTTGCTGTTGAGTCAATTCTGACTCATGGCAACCCCAAGCATTAGAGTAGAACTGAGCTCCATAAGGTTTTCTTGGCAGTAATCTTTACAGAAGCAGATTGCCAAGCCTTTCTTCTACAGTGTCACTGGGTGGATTTGAACCGCCAGCCTTTTGATTGTAGTCGAGCACAAACCGTTTGCACCACCTAGGAAACTTTGACCCCATCTATAAAGAGAAGGAAATAACTGATCTAATAGGCACACCCTCGTTCTCACTCACCTGGACAGGAGCCTTTCGGGATGTCTCTCTCTACAATCCAGGGGTCTTCCCACTGCTCCAACTTGGAGATCACATCTGGTTTGGAATCGGGAAGTCCTGCCCGAGGCGAGGAGAAGGGGAAAGTGTCGATGCTGTTGCTTTAAGTAAGTCAGGCCCCGACAGGGCCAGGACACTGCAAGTGAGGTGCCTAGCAGTGACAAAGGCCTCGCCCTGGTGACTTGGGCTGTGTGCCCGGTTTCTGTGCACAGAGGGCGCATGACTGGGGCACAGGGTCATAGCAAGGACACACCTGGTGTGGGTGACTGAGGAGGAGGCACACAGGCACACACACAACGACACGGGTGAAGGTGGGGACGGGGGAGGCCTCACCCAGGGACACCAGGTTGCTGTAGTTCCTCAGCATTACGTTGCAGTAAAGGATCCTCTGGGTTGGGCCCAGCAGCCCCCACTCCTCCCGGGTGAAGTCCACAGCCACGTCCTTGAAGGTCACCACTGGCTTCTGAAACATCACAGGCATCTACTCAGCCATGGGCCACGTCCAACCAAGGCTGGCCTCGCAGGGTCGGGGGACACGAACATTCTGCAAAACACCCTGTTACCATGGTGGGAGATCCCTGGTGGCCTAAACTGTTTGCACTCAGCTTCTAACCTAAAAGTGTGTGGTTTGAACCCACCCAGCAGCAATGTAGAAGAAACGGCCCAGTGATCTGTTTCTGTTAAGACGATAGACAAGGAAACCCTACAGAGCAGTTCTACTCTGTGCACGGGATCACCATGAGTGAGAACTGACTTGATGGCAACCAACAACGTCATGGGGGGACACATGCTCTGAATGGCCTGAGCCAAGAGCCAGCACTGTTACCGTAATGATAACGTGCTGGGTGCTGGAGTCACCACTTCACAGCGATTCCTTATGACCTCCCTGGGCACTTGGCTCTGTCACCCCAAAAGGGACAGCTGGATGGTGTCTGCGCCAGCCCAACCTGAGCACCCCGCCCAGCCTGCTGCCCACTGCAGCGGCACCCCACAGGCCCTGGAGAAGGAGCTGTCTGGTGGCGGTGGCATTAGTTTCAGAATCCCATCTTTCCATCCTTAATTGTCCAAAACCCCTACCCCATCTGAACGTGAACACAAGCTATGTGGAGGCTCGGTGCCACCATTCACTCATTCTGTGCACTAGGCCCAGCTCCGTCCCTTTCCCGGATGTCAGCTGGTAAACAGTGTTGCCACAAGGAATGCCTGCAGCCCAGATCAGCCACAGGGAGCCCGGCTCAGATGTGGAGCCTTCTCAGAGGTGCCCTGGGTCAGTGATGGGGCTCTAGTGCCTGTTTCCTCACCTCTAAGCCCCACTCAGGCTGAGGAGCCATAGAGGCCCCGGGTCCAGAGGAACAAGCCCTGGATATGCGCGC